>NW_025786205.1:0-15334 GCF_021130785.1 Homalodisca vitripennis | reverse complement strand
TGATTTTCATACGACAACTCGCAAAAAGTGTAATTCATCTTCCAAATGGTCACGTATCACTTTAGTGTTTATAATATTTTAAAATAGATCTTCAAGTATTACTATAAGTATTCATTAGAAAACTAAAGTACCTTTAACACTTTTTAATGTATATTTCGGATTCCATTTATTTCATTCATCTAGTAGCAGGTCATGTTTTTATAAAACGAATTATCTGTTAATTGTGTAGATATTCTTATAAATAAATAACTTTCTAGACATTTACCCTTAGTAAATTAATCCGAGCAATATAGATTTCAATTAAACGAAATATAACGAACTTTTGGCATTAGCGAAATAAGAATTGTTTGTTTTGGCGCAATCCGCTTGATTATGCCGTGAAGTGGAGTTTGTTTTTCTCTTTTAATTAGCTGAGCTTCAGCGAAGCCTGTCACTCGTGGAGCTGGGACAATTCCATGTCTGTCGTCCGCTCAATACATCGTAGACGGACTGACCTGTAGACTTGAAATTGTACATATATACGAGAGACACTGAGTTCGGATGATGGTACATGGATGGATTTGGCTGAGCGTTAGCGGCATGTTTGTGTGGGTAACCCATGATGGCAACGAGAACATTTCAGGATAAATACATTTGTAAACAAAACAATAAACTCATAAGAGATAGAAACCCGTAATGTATTAACACATGTACCCTAACTATCTCAGTATATTTTAACACTGGTAATGAAACCCAAAGTGAATGTGTGTTGTAGCAAGATATGCGGGGAAAAACTTCATATGTAGACTGTACATTTGTTTGTATGATTGTTTGTCTGTTTATCTGTCCGCAGGACAATGACGACATGTTTTACGTCAGCGAAGCCGGTTGCGACACTAGGTGTGATGTACCTTGTAAATATTTAAAATCCTAGTATTTAAGAGTGATATGTTATTATTCAGTAAGTGAACGATCCATGATTTGCGAGGCAAGAATAGGATTATTAGATTACTAACGGTGGTCTTAATGTGATTAAGGTCTGTGCATTCGACACAATTAGGAGAGACGCTTAGTTACAAATCTCTGGACACTTCACAACAGGGTACATCAGTTCTCATCCATATCGTTTATTCGTCGGACAACTGTCAAAAATCCTGTTCAGTAAATTTACCAGGCCATATAAAACAATAACTATCCTGCCAAGAGGCAGAGTTAGCGCTTTGAAGGTGGGGGGGGGGGGGGGAAAAATTTTGCAGAGATATCACATCAACCTTAAAAAAATCTTTAAATTCCTTGCTAATTAATGTCTTTATAGCATAATGTAACCACAATATCTGGATTTTACACGACGAAAACTGTGTGCTGGAGTAAGCGGATGTGTGGTTCTGTCGTGACGATCGCCATTTACTGTTGGCCTCTGGTCAGTCCTCGGTGGTTGGTCGGCGAGTGCAGTCCTATTGTGTCCTGTATTCTGTAGTTCAGTTATAATAATTAGTGTTGTGTTCAGTTTTTTATTAAGTGCATGTTTTAGAGTTAGCGAAGTTGACACACAACATGGTGGTTGTGATTCCTGGCATATGCGTGTCACAAAGCTCTGGTATTATTTGTTTATTTTAACGTAGAACTGTAATTATGTACTGGGTTAGAGATCATATTACAAACTGATTGCGCCACAGTCGTAGTCTGTAATCGATTACAACGTGTTTACACACGTGGACACGGCAGAACAGTGTCTTTCTCTTCAGTTTTCAAGATGGTGGAGTTCTGAATATTTCGTAAAAGTTACGAGTGTGTTGACATGCAAACCTCTGTGTAGTCATAGTACCGTGGTTATATTACAAATTAAGTTTGACCTTGGAAGATGACACACAACAAACGTAAACTTTACCTTTCTTCCCACTGATAGGGAAATAATATTTTTATGTTCTTAACCATGTTCCTAAGTTTGGCAGTCCATCGTAGGCTGACTTACTCGTAGGAATACTTATGTATAAGGCAAAACGAAATCTGTAAAACCACTATTTGTTATAGCCAATAACTGTAAATCCAATTTGATGTATAGTAATCTTTGATGTATCTAATAACTACTAACCAACTTCATTAGCCAATAATTGTAAACCCCATCTTAAATGTAACCAATTAACTGTAACCAATTTGATGTTTCTAATAACTACTAAACCAACTTCATTAGTAACCCAAACTGTAAATCCAATTTGATGTATCTAATAAACTACTAAACCCCAACTTCATTAGCCAATAATTGTAAACCCCATCTTAAATGTATCCAATAACTGTAAATCCAATTGTTAAATGAGTTTTTTAAGAGATTATTTGTTTTAGTAAAATCTGTTTGCATTTAATTTTATGTAGTCAATAACAGTAAAAAAACGAATTTGATGCAGTCAATAACTGTAAAACCAAATTAATTGTAGTCAGTATTTGCAAAATCTGTTCTACATGAAATGTTATGTAGTCAATAAACCAAACTTGATTTATTCAATATTATAAAACCAATTCTTTAATGAATCTTGAAGATTTATTTTCTTTTAATAAAGATAAAATAATAACATAAAACACTAAATAAAATATGCTAAAACCATCCTTTTTAACTAAAATATACTGAAGAACAGCGCGACGGAAAACAGGAAGGTGTGAGGAACAGAAGGGAGTTTCTGTTGTTAGTTATATAATTTATCTCTGCGATGTTCAACAGGTTGTAAACAAGTAATTTACAAGCAATGAATGAAGCATTATTAAATGTGTTTGCTCCAGGCAAACAGCATTCACTATGACCCAGGATCCACCGAACCATCAAACTCCTGAGTGGAGGGAAATTAATGTACCTAATGATCGCCCCCCCCGTCCCTTCCAGCCCTACAACGCTACTTGTGATCAACAGGTGTAACAACGTAACAACATGTACGGCAGATACGGAATGAAGCACGTCAAGTAATTGTAAACAATCCGTGAAAAGAAATGTGAAGCGAGTGAGAACACTGCATTATTAAATGTGCTCCAGGCAAACAGCCATTCACTATGACCCAGGATCCACCGAACCATCAAACTCCTGAGTGGAGGGAAATTAATGTACCTAATGATCGCCCCCCCCCCGTCCCTCCAGCCCTACAACGCTACTTGTGATCAACAGGTGTAACAACGTAACAACATGTACGGCTGATACGGAATGAAGCACGTCAAGTAATTGGTAAACAATCCGTGAAAAGAAATGTGAAGCGAGTGAGAACACTGCATTATTAAATGTGCTCCAGGCAAACAGCATTCACTATGACCCAGGATCCACCGAACCATCAAACTCCTGAGTGGAGGGAAAATTAATGTACCTAATGATCGCCCCCCCCCGTCCCTCCAGCCCTACAACGCTACTTGTGATCAACAGGTGTAACAACGTAACAACATGTACGGCAGATACGGAATGAAGCACGTCAAGTAATTGTAAACAATCCGTGAAAAGAAATGTGAAGCGAGTGAGAACACTGCATTATTAAATGTGCTCCAGGCAAACAGCATTCACTATGACCCAGGATCCACCGAACCATCAAACTCCTGAGTGGAGGGGAAATTAATGTACCTAATGATCGCCCCCCACCCGTCCCTCCAGCCCTACAACGCTACTTGTGATCAACAGGTGTAAACAACGTAACAAACATGTACGGCAGATACGGAATGAAGCACGTCAAAGTAATTGTAAACAATCCGTGAAAAAGAAATGTGAAGCGAGTGAGAACAACTGCATTATTAAATGTGCTCCAGGCAAACAGCATTCACTATGACCCAGGATCCACCGAACCATCAAAACTCCTGAGTGGAGGGAAATTAATGTACCTAATGATCCCCCCCCGTCCCTCCAGCCCATCCAACCCTAACACCACTTGTAATGAGCTTTGTGTTTAATTTTGCTCAAACCAGTTCCATTATGCCTGTTCTTGTTCTGAGTTCCAAATTTGTTTGACTGAATATATACTTGATTATTAAATCAATACCATTTGAACTTAATCGGACAAACTTAATAAAAATGTCAATATCAAAGTGTTACATTAAAAAGTTTAAATTATAATTTCATAATCAAAAGTGTGTATTTATAGCTTACAGAAACATGCTTTGAACATTATATAGTATTCACTAAGAAATATGGAAGAACAAGAAATGTTGTTGTAAACCTCTTCTTTGGTTCCGTTTGAAAACACCAGATAATGCAATTGTCGTATTTATTGCATGCGCAAGTGCAAAGAACAGAACACAAGGGTTATGTGGGTCAAACATACAAACGTAACTTGAACGTTTCTACAAAGCAAATATTAGTACAGTTAAAGTACTGTACAGGGTGTCCCGCAACTGTTTGGACAGAGGTATACCAAGTTATTGCTCATGTCAAAACAAACATATGAACATGGATCTTCAGTGCTTAGTTTCCTATCTGTCTTTCTGTTTGTGTTTTTTATTTTAAAAAATTAATACCTTCAAAAATAATTAATTGAATTAATACAAAATTTGGCTCATATGTTTTCTAATAACAAAGACAATTTACTGAAATATATCATGAAACATCATTTAGTGTTTTCAAAATGGCGGCCATTAAAACTTTAAACTTTGAATATCTTTAAAAAACCAGCAATTTTCCTTAAGAATTATAAGAATATCAGTTTTTAGATAATTTTATCACAAATCTAATGACATCAAAAAGTATTTAAATCGAATAATAAATAACTGATTTAGTGCAGATTTACTGTGACAAGACATGGCCCACATCGAGAGCTGCCGATTAATTAAGTTTTTGTGTTGTTGGCTATTCGCTGAGAACCTCAATGTGGGGCCATGTTTTGTCACACAGTAAAGTCTGCAATATGGTGAAATGTGTTTGTTTGACCTGAGCAATAACGTGGTATACCTTTGTCAAGAGAGTTTACGGGGACACTCTGTATATGCAATTATGAAACTTACATTTACGTAGTGGATAATTAATGAGGCGTATGTTTATTTACAATTATAATTACATGAATAATCTGTGTGTGTGCTGTGTAGTGGGCTCTTGAGTTTGGGCTGCTACTACTTAATGCTTGCACACCACTATGCCACGGGTAGATAGATATCTTTATTGATCTTTAAACATTTACATTCAAAGGATCTCGTCACAATATGATGCAGTTACATTTTCAAAGTTAAAAACAGATCAAGAATTATATTCAAATATATATATATATAAAACAATGATAATAACTGTAGTCTATGGATACTCACAGGTACTCTATGGGTTGTGAAATGTTTTTGTACGAGCTTCGTGATATACATCTGGCTCACAAAGTTTCATAAACATTCTGACACGAAAAAGACTGAATTCCTTATTTAAATTATTTAATTACGGTTTAATTTATCTCCACATGGAATCATATTGTGGGGGGTCTGTGCAAACAACCATTTTATTAAAGTTTTCAAATTAGGACTTGACCCAACTGAGAAGGAAGGACCCGATCCAACCCGAGAACCTAAAAAGACTCGATCCAAAGGAGTACCAAAGGACCGATAGAACGTGAACGTAACAGTACGGTACGGTAGTGCACAGACGTACCAACTGGCCTTTTATTTTTTACACTAAAATCAATAGAGCTCTTCCATGGAACAATATGAACCTATGTACCAAGTTTCAAATCTCTAGGACCTTTCTATCAAGAGTTTGTCGCACAGACGTACAAACTGGCCTTTTATTTTTTTACACTAATATCAATAGAAGCTCTTCCATGGAACAATATGAACCTATGTACCCAAGTTTCAAATCTCTAGAACCTTTCTATCAAGAGTTGTCGCACAGACGTACAAACTGGCCTTTTATTTTTTACACTAACATCAATAGAGCTCTTCCATGGAACAATATGAACTATGTACCAAGTTTCAAATCTCTAGGACCCTTCTATCAAGAGTTGTCGCACAGACGTACAAACTGGCCTTTTATTTTTTACACTAAAATCAATAGAGCTCTTCCATGGAACAATATGAACCTATGTACCAAGTTTCAAATCTCTAAAACCTATGTACCAAGTTTCAAATCTCTAGGACCCTTCTAATCAAGAGTTTTCGCACAGACGTACAAACTGGCCTTTTATTTTTTACACTAATATCAATAGAGCTCTTCCATGGAACAATATGAACCTATGTACCAAGTTTCAAATCTCTAGGACCTTTCTATCAAGAGTTGTCGCACAGACGTACAAACTGGCCTTTTATTTTTTACAATAAAATCAATAGAGCTCTTCCATGGTACAATATGAACCTATGTACCCAAGTTTCAAATCTCTAGAACCTTTCTATCAAGAGTTGTCGCACAGACGTACAAACTGGCCTTTTATTTTTTACACTAAAATCAATAGAGCTCTTCCATGGAACAATATGAACCTATGTACCAAGTTTCAAATCTCTAGGACCTTTCTATCAAGAGTTTATCGCACAGACGTACAAACTGGCCTTTTATTTTTTACACTAAAATCAATTGGAGCTCTTCCATGAACAATATGAACCGTGTGTACCAAGTTTCAAATCTCTAGGACCTTTCTATCAAGAGTTATCGCACAGACGTACAAACTGGCCTTTTCTTTTGTACACTAATATCAACAAATCTCTAGGACCTTTCTATCAAGAGTTGTCGCACAGACGTACAAACTGGCCTTTTATTTTTTACACTAATATCAATAGAGCTCTTCCATGGAACAATATGAACCTATGTACCAAGTTTCAAATCTCTAGAACCTTTCTATCAAGAGTTGTCGCACAGACGTACAAACTGGCCTTTTATTTTTTTACACTAACATCAATAGAGCTCTTCCATGGAACAATATGAACCTATGTACCAAGTTTCAAATCTCTAGACGTACAAACTGGCCTTTTATTTTTTACACTAAAATCAATAGAGCTCTTCCATGGAACAATATGAACCTATGTACCAAGTTTCAAATCTCTAGGACCTTTCTATCAAGAGTTGTTCGCACAGACGTACAAACTGGCCTTTTATTTTTTACACTAAAATCAATAGAGCTCTTCCATGGAACAATATGAACCTATGTACCAAGTTTTCAAATCTCTAGGACCTTTTCTATCAAGAGTTATCGCACAGACGTACAAACTGGCCTTTTAATTGTTTTACACTAAAATCAATAGAGCTCTTCCATGGAACAATATGAACCTATGTACCAAGTTTCAAATCTCTAGGACCTTTCTATCAAGAGTTGTCGCACAGACGTACAAACTGGCCTTTTCTTTTGTACACTAATATCAATAGAGCTCTTCCATGGAACAATATGAACCTATGTACCAAGTTTCAAATCTCTAGGACCCTTCTATCAAGAGTTGTCGCACAGACGCAAGAGTGATTACAAGAAGGAGTTCCTGCGGGGAGTTAATAATACTAACCCATTAGTTATGTCAATTACAGTGCAAAAATCATCATTACACATACATAGCGATGGTGGAGCAAGGTTTGAACGAATGTGAATCTTTAATTTAGCTCCAGTTCACCTTCCTCTTAGTGCAGCGTGTGGGATCTGACGCTGTCACAGTCTTGACTCCTGGAATCTAGAGTCATGTTCGTCTGAAAAAATCCGGCTACGAAGAAGCTCAAAATGAAATCTACATCTTTTCTACATCAAAAACACCCAGATTACAAATTATAAGGAACGTTAACCCTAACAGGTGAACTGGAGCTAACTCAGTGTTCCCATCACTCCATAGCTTGTAGAAGTGTACATCGAGTATAAGTTATTTTATTTATGCAGATGATACGATACGCGCTTATTGTTGAAATCATTACTTGTTGAAAAGTAAGGCGGATCGAATGATACAAAAATATGTTATTGCAGTGCAAAACCTTCATAAGCTTCCCCTAATTTTGTGTGTGTGTGTGTGTGTGTGTGTTGTGTGTGTTTTGCCTGGTATGCCCTTTATAGAATCGTAAACTATATTTGATCAATTATTATGAAAATTTGTATGTATATGTATTTTTTTACGGAGAAGGTTTATATTGCTATACCCATTGATGTAAACTCGCCACCTGGTGGCGCTGCAAAAGATAAAAGTTTTCAAAGCGCCTGCACACTATAAACTGCAATTACGAGACAGTTACGTATATTAAATTGCCAACACTATTTGAAGGCGCTGTCATGTCTGTTTCTTTAAGATAAATTTCTCGTTGAACTTAGTGTAGACTTAGTGGTGGACTTTATAATAAAGTACATGTACGTGTACAATGGTTATAAACATACCACAGATCTTCTTGATCTTGGCAACAAAGCAAACTCTAACATCGGCGTTGTAAATATAATTCACTTGAATCAGAAGTGCACATACACGGGTAAAGCATACGAAAAGCGCGTGAAGCCGCAGAAAACAGCTAGTCGAATATAAATTTGTACTAAATTTTGCAGATGATGTGGTTCCCACACACAGTTCTAATAATCTGACATAGGTTGTAAACATTCGCCTGTGAAGCAAAACGTTCAACTAATATGTCGCTTGAATTACAAATTGCACTATTTATGTAAATAGCACCGTTCTCACAAACAGTGGAAGATGTGGAGTGATACAGTTGTGTTCAATTACGAACAAACCTGTTAGCTCAGTGGTGATGGATTACCTGTGTCTCCCCGGTCTCTATAGCGCACAACGCCACCACCAGCGCTTCACAGCGCCAGGGCACTTGTAAAAGTCGGTTTATAATCAAGGGGATCGGTTTGGAGCGGCAACGATTCTGATTACGATCTCGTCAGTCGGTTGCGTGCGCACTTTGTATCACTTTTTCATTCGCTGAGCGTTAGTGAAGAAGTTATCACTTGTGAGATCCGCTCGATATCTTGGATAAGTTTTTTTAGAGCTCTATTTCAGTGTATGCAACGGTGAGTTTGATGATGATAAATACTAATCCATGAATATTTTTTGGCTGAGCGTTAGTGAATGTCATTTACATTCATCTCAAGAACGTAGGAAAATATGTGTGGTTGGGGGATCCAGACAACCGTAGTGGACAGAGAGTAAGGCCCCATTTTGTTCCTTAAAAAGTTCTTGGCCCGTTTCTTTGTTGAGAACGATCTTTCAGCAGTACATATCGAGTAATACTGAATTATTTAAATAATAATAATCGTTTTTACTAAAACAATAGGGGGGGGGAGGTCCGGAACCCCTTGGTCCCGGAGTGTATTGAATTGTATGTTTGGACCCCTACGTCATTGATTAGTCTTATACGTAGCATGTTGACAAGAAAATAGCAGAAAAAATAAATTTTTAAAACAAACCTAGTACAACTATATGATAGTTTAACATTCGACATGTAAACACCCCCATGTACAACTTTTATTCGTAAAACAAAGGATTTTATTTTAAATTTTTGCATGAAACTTCATTTCTGCATACACCCGAAAGCGTTCAGATGTGGTCCATGTCAAAACGTAGCATTTCGCCGATCGTCACTGAAGGCAGACATATTCTCTTTTCTGATTCAAACTTATGTAAAAAAGTGTTTACGTTATACCCCCCAGGGTGATTCATGAAGTTCTCCTCCCCCACCTTCTACAGCACATTGTGAACTAGTAAAAAATAATGAAAAAATATGTTATATAAACATGAGGTACCGAAAAACGCATAGTTTAGGCGAGTTACAGCTAGCGAATAAGAATTTCGCCTGAATTCCCTGGGAAAAGAGTAAAATAAAGCTCATACTGAACTTTTGGAAAGGGTTTAATTAAGGTAAGAAATATCGTGGATTGTTAGTGTTATTATTTAACCTGATAAAAGCTAATAAAATATGGTTTCAGAACTGTACCTGTAGTAAGTTTGTTTTGAGGGATTCCAGGGTTAAATTTGCAAAAAATTGGGGCACGAAACAATGCTCTATTTTAAAGTTTGATGGCACAATAACTTTTTGTTTAAATTGGGTAATAAATACATAAAATCAACAAACAATTAAGGTTAGAGAAATTTAATTCTTGAGTGAAAATTGATATAATCAAAGTACCAGAAATAAAACAGAAATAAGTACCAAAAAAATCCCGATTTTAATCAGTATAATCACAATTACATAGCTGGTAAAGAAATACCGTACGGTATTTAAGTTTAAAATAAAACAAAAAACAAAATGTTTTGTTTCGTTAAATGATGAAATAAAATTGAGAAAACAAGAATTAACTGTTAAATAAATTTGTTTATTAAAAATAAAAATAATCATGATTTTATTGACGTTTGTATTTTTTTTTTTTTTTTTTTTTATAATTTACATCTAATGTTCCGAAAATATAATGAAGCAAAACATTTATCCCCCATTGATTGTTATACTAATCATCAGAAATGCACGTTTATTGATTTTTTAAATTAATTTCTAAAGTTGGAAAAAAAAAAAAAAAAAAAACGCACGATATAACAGAGCTGATCAATCCAATTGTTAACTTCTTGTAATGTTTACGTTCGACCTAGGTGTAATTAGTGGTGTTTTTTACAAGCTACAGCAGGAGATATCGGGTTCTGTGAATCGTGTTTATTAAACTGCAATTTTTTGCTGTGAGATAATCAATACGATTTGTTTTATTCAGCGAAAAAAATGCCTTACTTTTTATTTACATCCAGAGGAAATACGCTGATATGGTTTTTTATTTTGGGTTAACATGTATATGGTAATGCTAGAGCAGCTGTAGAAGAATAAGAACTACGTTTACCACTAAAAGGAGGAATTCCAGATAACCAAAACAATTCCAGGAACTTTTCCGTACTCTTTCGGGAAACAGGATCACTAACCAAGCACTAGAACCAATTATGAACGAGCCTGTTCCAATCTTGATGATGGATATTGTATATTAAATGCTGTTTCAGTCCTGCAGTCGCCCAGGTTGTAAAGTACACTGACGTATTCTCTATGGCGGAATAGGAGTTTCGCAGTCAACAGTGTTGAAAAGGTCACTTAAATCGGAAACAAATTTTATCCCGTTACCATAAACAAAAGGTTCAACATCTAACGAGCTAGGGGATGGTCCGCTTCGCTTGGAGTTTTTGCAACTTTTATGAATAATAAGATAATCCAACTCTTCTACAAGCGTAACTTGTTTACCGGATGAAGGCCACAATTCACTCGGGATGGGGTCAATAACTTGCCACAATGAACAGCTCATGGGCAGAAGAAAATCCCACATGAGGTAGTGAACAGAACTTTCAACACTGATTTAGCGTCAATGTCGTTGGTGTGGCCTTTTGCACAATTCGTGCTGATATGGACCTTTCATATTTAACCTGGACCGCCTAAATGCTGAGTTTTCTTCTATTTTGGGGCATTTCCTTCAAGAAGAGATTGCCGCATCTGTTAGAAGAATGTTCCCTTTACATCTCAGACTAAAATTTTTGTACTTCCAGCATGACGGAGCACCTCCCCCCACTTTTCCACGGATGCCGTTTTCCTGCTTTAATCTTAAAATCACATCAATTTCCCTGGACCACTGGATTGCGTCCGTGGAGGGGCCTCACTCCATTTAGGCCACCAACGATCCACCAGATTTTACATACACATGTATTAATTGCATCTGGGGATGGGATGAAAGACAATTGTATAACAAGACAAAAAGTGAATTCTCGGGATGAATTAAAAATTGCCCGTATTATGGATTCGGCTGTTGCAAGATACAGGGAAGATCCCTAAAAAATTTAAAGAAACGCAACAAAAGCAAATCAACACAAAAGTGCTGCAAAATTGTATTGATAATGATGGCCTCATTTTCGAACATCTATTATAAAAAGGGTGCGTACGGTTGGCCCAACCCTGATTAATTTTTGCTTAAAACTAGAAATGTATTATACTGAATAAAAATCGATTTATGTTGGTACTCTAATTTCTGTTTTTATTTTAGAAACTTTGATTATATCAATTTTCCTCAGAATTAAATTCCTCTACAATTAATGTTTGTTTGATTTTATGTATTTTATTATACCAAATTTAAAACAAAGTTATTGTAACAATCAAACTTAAAAAAACAATTGTTTCGCGCGTCGTCGTGCCCCAATTTTGGCATTTAAAAAACCATGAATCCCCTCCCCTCAAAAACTAACTACAGGTACAGTTCTGAAACCTATTTTATTAGCTTTTATCAGGTAAAAATACATAACAATCCACGATATTTCTTACTTAATTAAACCTTTCCAAAAGTTCATCAGATGGCTTTATTTTACTCTGTTACCCAGGAATTCAGGGCGAAATCTTTCGCTAGCTGTAACGTCGCTTAACGGAAGCGTTTTTCGGACCTCTGTTTTATATAACATTTTTTTTCATTATTATTTACTAGTACAATGTGCTGTAGAAGTGGGGGGGAGAACTTCATGAATCACCCTTTATTATCTATCTGTGCGCAGAGTACCTCAAGAATGAAATGGGCTTGAAATCTTGCATGCATCTGAGTGAGACCAGTCACGTGGACACTGGTGTGGTGTTACCCTCTGCAGTCTTCTATCAGCCAACTATTTTAAGTCAGTAAATTATCAGGCTATACTTGTTCTCTTATCTACAGTGGCGTAACCGGAGGGGGCATTGAAGTGCACTCCCCCCCCCGAAAGTTTTTTCAAGAAAAAAAATATTTTCTAAGAATATTTCAAATGTCATTAGATTATTCAATCGACTTAAAAATACGCTATAAATTGTACCGCTCAATTAATAGTTACGTAAACCTATTTAAATCATAGAAACAAATAATAATAGTAATTACCCCTATTAGGTAAATCATAACTAATAATATAGCCTAGTCCCTAAGTACCCCTACATCCTGCCCATGTCAAATCAGGCCCCCTTGTATCAAAATGGAAAGGTCGAATTTTAAATTGTTGGGCTTCCCGCTACGATAGAATAATAACCACCGCTCGCATATCGTACCGCTTACTACGCACCTTTGCGTACAGCACTTTCCGTTGCGTTAGTGTGGTTAATAAAAGCGTATTTGCGGACTCTTACTACCATCCCTCGATTTGGTACAAAACTAGTACATACCAATGCTACTATCCAAAGTGGTTTCCGATATAAATACAAATTTTTACGTTTAACAGCATATCTTAATTTCCAATTCATTATTGTAAGACTCTGGTTGATGCAAGCTGTTATTACTTTTGATTACTAAGGTAATGAGGCACCTACGTTGCAAAGTTTATCCTTTTCTTTACATTCTAGCATAAGATAATTAAAGAATAGCCATGGTTGTGTTGAACAATTCTTTTAAAGTAAATACTCGTAAATAAATAACAGAGGCATCGTTCGCACACTGGTACCAGACCTCGGTTTGCACCTCTTGCGAGTCTTACTGTGGTGATGAAACTACATGATGAACCAGCTAACTAAGAAATAAAAAAAGGTAAAGTTAAAGATGTATTAATTTTACCAGTGGCAGAAGTTTAGGGCTAAAAGGGCCCTCTCTATCTGGGGACCAACGGCCTTAAAGAGTCTGGATTTTCCTTTCCGAATTCCACCACCAATGGCCGGGGGCAGGCGGACTGCTTGCCAAGGACGTCCAAGACAGCAGCCCTCGCGTCGATCGGTTGCTTAATCCGGATCATCTTTGGCAATAACAGATTTGTACCCGCTACCCCATCCCCTGCGCACCCGCACCATGTCCCCCTCGGGCAAAAATAAATCTGAAAGTGCTGAAATTCGAAAAGTCAACTTTATAAAATTGGTAAATTCCACTGTGAATATCTAGGTGATCGGTCCACCGCCTCTTTGACGCATTACAGTGACACGTCACGCGGTATACCGACCGGCAGTCATCGGCGGAGGCGTACCCAGGAGAGGACAACAAGCATTTAATCCTCGTTTTGTATGCAAAGCGTACATCTCAGTATAATCGTATACAATTTTACTTTACTTAATTAAATTGAACAACCGTTTCGGCAATCCATTCATTTGTGAAATCTTGTTTCTGTTTATTTTCACCAATTCCCCGTGACAATACCTAATGCTCTCCTGGTGCTTGGGATTTCTGATATACCATGTTTTTCCGCTTTGGTTGATGTATAATGTATACTTGTGTTACTAAATTTCTGTAACACACGTGTGTGTGACTGCACGCATATGTGTTATTTTTATTTTTAAGATAAGAAAAGTGTATTTAGGTTTCTAAATTCAGATTTATATTAAAAATTGCCGTTTTTTCAGAGTTTGTCAGAGATTGTGTTCGTCCTTTTAACGTTGCGCGTTTACGGTTTACGACTACAGAATATATTATAAACGGGCCACCCATACAACACTAATTATAGTAATAAGGCAACGAAAAACCCCTTCCCCCCTCCACCCCCTTCCCCCCCCCCCCCCCCCCACCCCCCTCAACAAACCCCCCCCCCCCCCCCACCCCCCCCCCCAGATATCCACAAGTTACATAATACCGATTTCATTTACTACTTGCCATTTAACAAATTCACCCCCTCAACAACCTCCTCTTTCTTTAAAAATATACAAATACACTGGCATCACTAATTATACTAGATGTAAAACCCTTCCCCCCGACCTTCTCAAATTGTATCTTAATTAATTGGAAAAAGAGTGGTTAAATTAAATTATTGTGTCGTATTAAACCCAACAAAATTTGTTAGCCGTCAAAATGTCATCAAAATTCCTGTATAAACAATTTACATTGGACATGAATAAAATTAATGAACTGAAAGTCGAAGATGAACAAAATATTCTGCATTCGACTTTTCAGTAAAGGAATGGTGTATTTTGATGAACTGAAATTCGTAAGCTAATTAAACAATTCATTGCATTAAATCATCCATATTGATTTTCACCCAATTGGTCCCCATTATTACCAGAGGAAAATGCTGTACTTTAATAAACATTAGCCGATGTGTTTAACATTCATCACTTTTATTGAACAAATAAGCAGAATCAACACAAAATTGAGGGAAAACTCAACTGAGCTGTATAAAAACAGTGGATAAGAAGAACTGTGGGACGGGCAGGTCGTCCTCCCAGGACGAGGACGAGTGTAAGCTATGTGGTCCTTGGCGAGTGAAAGAGACGGAGACTGTGATGCGCGGAGGCTGGGTGGTGACCTATGGCGGGAAGTCCACTCGGCAGGAAAGCGGGCGGTGGGTAACGGCCACTCCTCTTATTTCATGTCAGAACTCGAGGATACTGTGTTTCACAAAGTGGTCTCTGGGTCCGGGGTGTGATCCGGCAAACCCGTGAGGATCTTCACGGAGGACTAGTCCCGGGTACTCCGGACTCCGACGTCAAAGTGAGTTTGTTTGATTGACGGCGGATGAGTTGGAGCCTGTGAGTGCAGCGAGTGACACGGACTCTCTCAGCAACATAGTGAGCCTGCCCGGCTTCCCGCTGGATGGT
>NW_025786204.1:0-19116 GCF_021130785.1 Homalodisca vitripennis | reverse complement strand
AGCCACGAAAATAGAGAACATGAGTGGTTAAAAGATGGAGAAAGTCCTGTGAAAAAAGGCTGGAGCACGACCAAAAGTTTAGTTCGGGAAGGTGTAAATGTTGGGAAACAGACTGGCTGGCCGCCTGAATACATGAACGGGATTCCACTTGGATTGCCGGGGGTCTAAGCCTTATCGCACACAATAGAGGTTAACATAATACTGTGCTGCCCCTCGATAGTGGGATAACAAGTGAATATATTTAGGATAAGAATAACCGGACATAATCGAAGTCAGGGTACAATTAGGTTAGTGCTGCAAGCTAAGTGACCTCCTTGTATGTCTTCGTTGGAAATTATGTAATTTTTATATATTGATCCTTATTTATGTAATACAAATTGGTTTTTGGTTATAAGTGTCTAAAAGTATATCTGACATAACGAAAATGTCATCAAATCTGCAAAAATTAAAGTGTTTTAGTAATATTAAAAATAGGAAAAGGTAATATCGTGCTTCGTTTATCTTTTTCCATAGTTTAAATTTTTGTTTCGACATAGTGGGGTTATGAAAACAAAGACTAAGATTTCAAAACAAAATAGGGTTTTAAATATATCACCTAAAAAATTCAATCGCTCGTACGAGCCGCGCGTAGTTTTAGTGGAGTGTCGCTATGGGAGGCCTCAAAAGGGTTACAAATATTAAAATTCTTTCTCGCGATCACAATTTTTTTTTAATTATTATAATTATTTTAAAAAACTAACTGCTAGACCACAAATATAAAGTGTTTAATCAGTGAGCGCCAGCTACCGAATAAAAATTATATATGGAATCTCATAAATAGTGCAAGGGAGCAATTAGAGGGGTGTATAGCAATATAGGAGATGCTGGGCGAAGGTGCGAAACGCGACGAGCTTACAGGCGCGAAGGGAGCGCACATAAGCGATGTCAGCGCGTACGTAGCAAGCTAGTGCGGGCTGTTAATAACTTGTGAGTCCGGGTGGCCGAGTGCTCTATTATACAAAATCTTAACCTATAGGGTACATTATTCAAATATTCTACTGTCCTTAAGATAGCCTGCGTGAATCTTTAAGTGGGGCGCTTATATCCCTTGCGAGCAATGAGTTGAGGAGGGGTCTTTTGGTGGTTTTTACTCACTTTTAATTTTTACTCATTGAATAGAGTGTGGAGTTGAACCCATTATAAAAACTTATAAAACCACACAAAACTATAATACTGTATAGTTTTATCGGACACATCAGGCCATTCAGAACAAAAATTCTCGGTCGATTTTATATTTCATCGTTTGTTTGCTTGAAGTTTTTGTTGTTGACAATGGAAGGATTGTGTAAGGAAACCTGGATTTTTAGCAGACATTTCCCATCGTAACAGTGGATATAAAAAAATCTTGTTTAACACTATGTTTTTCGAGATTCTGCAATCCTGATCTCGTTTCTTCCTATGGTAAATAACTAACCTAACACATAAATTACAAAAACTAGGTTTTTATTTTAATAAACAAACCATACCAGAGCTGTTTGTGACACGGGTTGTAATGTCAGGAATCACAACCACATGTCGTTGTGTCAACGTCACTAAACTCTGAAACATACTCTTAATAAAGTTAACTAAGCATGCAACACATATATATTATTATAAACATTTAAGGATACAGAATATCAGGACACAATAGTCGTGTCTGTCTGAATTTGCGTTGTTATCCTTAACCACCTAACGACTGACCAGTAGGCCAATGGAAAATGGCAATCGTCACGGGTTATAAAGAAACACGATGGCGGAAATAAAAAGGAAGGGAGGGCTGGAATAGGCCTTTTTTATTTACACTAATTATTAATATACCTAAACTACACAATACAGGTCTCAATAGGACCAACCACAGTACGTACCTGACATTCATCGTTTGCTATCTAAAAAAGTACAATGAAAAAGCGCTTGATTGCGTATTATCCATTTACTTTAGAAACGATAAATTCTTCATTATAATGATAAAAATAAAGGACTAAAAGTACAGACTAAACATCCATACCCGTCGGTAAATTCAACCAGCCAGCTCTTGGAATCGTTTTTCTAATTTACCTTGATCCTATTAAAGAGACACTATGTAAAAACAAATAAATAAATAAACAGGTTATTATTATGGGTTAACGTGTGCAACCGGACTATTTACATGTTTCAAAAAACCAAAGATGTATGACTCCTAATAAATAAAAAGGTTACACCGATACCGGTAATGAAGTCGAGCTTAACGTATAGACGGGCTGGAGCTAGTAGAGCTAGAGAGCTAGCAGTCTCTACTTCTGAGCTCCCATTGGTCCTTTAATATTCTCGTGTTTATCATCTAATTAACTGCGTCTGTTAAACATGATCTACGAGGTCATTCTGCCCGGCCCCCTTTCCCCAATAGTGACTAAGTTATCTAGGTGGCAAGTTAGTAAAGTATAGTTGTCGTTACTTAACTGTGTGAAAACCTTTAGTTGCCAATAGCGAACCTTGTTATACTTTACAACACAGCGTCTTGAGTGAGTAAAAAGTGAAAGTTTGGAAAAATAGTATAAATTGCAAAACGCTACTACGTCATCAATAACTTAGACGGGATAAAAAACTACAAGAAGCAAAAAAAAAGACACTATTGGACACAATTTTGATCGTGCCCGCAATAAGGAAACTTGCTAAAGTTAAAATAAGAACCAGGGCCATTCTTTTTATCTTCTTGAACCTCCTGTAGCTAATTGAAAATTGAATATCTACATATATTTTCAAATCCTGTCTTACTTACAGTTTTCCCAAAATTAGTCAAAAAGCCTTCCACTCTGACCTAAAATTTTTCAACTATGACTTAAAATTGTTAGAGCTATTCATTCCAAGTTTTATAAAGATGTTGCAGTTTAAATTTTGTGTATTTCTAAGATTGTAATCTGCCACTTTAATGTTTTTAAAGTCCTATATTTATTTATTAAAATGGGATCACGAAATTTCCATATCTGTGAGATTATTCAGGATTGCCGTAATTCAATTAATATTACTATAAAATAATTTTAATTCTTTCAAGACAATGGATTAATCCTTCATTTCAAAAGAGAATATTTCCTTTCTACGGCAATGGCATTACATTGAAACATATTAAATGTTTCTTAACGGGATAAAAACACGGTTCCAAAAAAACCCACCTAACACACTTAAATTATTGACCCTACCCGAAGCATCGGAAACTTGTGACCTCTCTTCTTAAAGAGCCATAAGCCTTACTCCTGCGCTGGAGTGAGCTAAATCATTAATATCATTTTTCGATTAAGAGGTCCAACAGACTGTCATTGTTCATAAGCTAGGTACATTTTCATTCTCAGTAACAAATCATCTTTAATTACACACCTTGTCCACAAAGATTATTTTAATTCTTTTAAAAAGTAATGGGCATTACTCTTGCATTTGGGGCTAAACTTCATATTTATTCAAAAGTATAAGGGTACTTAAAAATTCAGGAGGATTAAAATATATGAATACTAACTATAAAACTTATGAAATGATGCTGTGTCGGCCAGTGCATGATTCCAACTGGAATGCTGAAGCCAATATAAAACCGTTCACTCTGCCCCATTGTTGAGTATTGATTTGCTTAGGCTACTTAATATTTTCAGAAAATCTGAAAATTTTGTCTACATCCTCATGGTGTATGACAAACTCAATATGGTAATTAATATTGTGATAGTTATGAAGTACACATCGACAATATATGACACAGTAAAAACAATACAAACAATAACACATTATATTGGGAGTAAGCTTTTTGAATTAAATTAATCAATAAACCACGTTTTACTTTGTACGCAAACAGTACTGTTGTTGGTTAATCTGTGATTACAAAGCTTCCAGTTTGTCATCCTCACCGCTTGTTTATACACACGGATTTTATTTCGGTTCTCTTCATGCATACAAACTGTAGTTTCATTTATGTTAGAAACAATGTATTACACCAAGTTTTAAAGTAAATGTATTTATAATTACATCAGGTACAATAATCTATACATGGAAATTTAATCAATTACCCCTCCATTTTTTGTGTTAATTACGATTGAATAATATTATTTGGAAGTTGAAAATAATAAGTACAGTAAAAAGAAAAATGTATGTATAAACCCCGGAACTGCCAGTAATGTATTAGATGGTAGCCATTTTTTTAGTGTTTTACCCGCACTTTAAACATTTTGTACAACAATACATTGTTATTATAAAACTATATGTGTAATACTTAATATTTTTAGAAAATATGGAGGTAATTATGGTATAAAACATTATACATACACTTTTTAAAACAGATGACTACCCAAGATCTTTTTTTTTTTTTTTTTTAAAGTGGTGGGGCTGTGTAAATTATTAATATAAATTCATTTTAATATTATTAATATCGTATTATTCATATCGTAATACATATTAAATATTATTAATATAAATTCATATTAATATTATTAATATAAATTCATATTAATATTATTAATATAAATTCATATTAATATTATTAATATAAACTCATATTAATAATATTAATATGATCATATTAATTCTTCATTTTTTCTAGTTACAGAAAATATAAAAATATATCCAGGTTCTTTTGCAGGAAAATTATATATATATTGTAAGACCACAATTAGTACACGACAGACTACATTTGTTACTACGGGTACGATTGTTTTCAAAAATATATGCACTACAATTTTCCAAAGTATATACAAATTTGGAAGTTTATATGCACTATAAAAACAATAAATTAATTAATAGCGAGATTTTAAATTTCTTTGCTTTTTGAAAACTGGTGGAACGTGCCTAAAATTGTTGCTATGGATCCGATTATTTTAAACATTTAACAAAAAATATAAACTGATACACTAAATATTTCCAAAAATATACCCAATTTTAGTATGGTATAGCCCAAAACAAAGCTATAACCAACATTATAAACCATATCCATGAAATATCACTAATTTTTCTAAATGGCTTAGATGAAGACGATCTTTTCTGACCAAGATTTATGACGTCACTGTTTGGAAAACCAGCAAAACAAATTTCAACATTGAAATCATCAGTTGTTTATGTTTCAAATATAGTATATAAGTAGTGGTGATAGTGTTGATTTATGTACTAATTAACTGTCCAAACACGTGCGTGTCAGATCGACATTATAATGTCGAGCCAGTAGGGGGGTTAAAATCTGACTTTGTTCTATTATTTCTGTTCCTAGCGAACTGACAAGGATTGTACTGAAATGGTTGTGAATAATCCCCGAATCAATGGTCAAAAAAATCTATTGAAAAATCATCAGCATACTTTAGAATAAATGAATATTTGTAACATTTTTTTAGTGTTTTAAGTGCGCTGTTTGATCTCCTGAAGTCAAAAACTGACTTCTAGGAAATAATGATAATCTCAAAAAGTACTTATAACCGTCAATCATTTCTAAATAACGCATATATTTGTCTATATAGATTCTTGCTTTTTTAGAACTTCAAAAATCATGGGGCAGGAAAAATTGAGCGAGGGCTTGGAATTGTGAAAAAACCCTTCATTCTTAATTTGGTAAGAACGAGTTGGATAATTCTCGAAACAAATGTATGCAACAACTATTATTTTACAAGTAAAAGTTGTAAATATGTATTATAAAAATTGGTTTTCAAGCAAATTATTTTAGTTATGTTATTTTTGTTTTACCCTGTGCAGTTTTTTAGATATTGATCATATTATGTATGGTAGAACTTTCGGACGAATACTTTTATTTCGCCTCTAAGATGCTGTGAGCAGTTCAATTCTAATTTATGTAACATTATAGGTGTAACATTTTAGAATACTCTCAAGTGCAATTTGTGTTTATAATAATAAAAGTGGCAGTAACAACAATATTCTAATCGGTTAATCAATAAGGTTGAAAATGTCAGTATTACTGTCAAAACAGACTTACAGTTGAAAATTCAGGGAGAAACTCATGTAAAGCTATTAATTTTGTCTATGGCTTTACGTACCTGTATATAATTTGATTTGATATCAGACAGTGTTTTGAAACGAATAATGTACCAAATAGTTAATTTTTGGGAGCAAATAATTGAAATATTACTCAAAATCTATTCCCTGAAAAAATGAATAGAGTGATTCAGGGGGACGGACTTCAAGTTTGAGTGAGATAGAGCAGGTTGAATTCATGTCTGGGACCGATGAACATTTTGTCTTATCAGTTCTGCCAACCTGGTACGGCACAGACCCTCCATCTTGTTCTGTTTCATAACATTCATTTACAGGCGAGCGAGATAAGGACTTAAGGGGATCGGCCTCTTGTAAAAAACTTTTGCCAACGTTCTTGAAAATAAATCCTAAATCCTAAAAAATATACAAGACGAAATTTCTAGCCAATTTGCAAGAAAAAAAGTATTTGCATTAATAACCTTGTATATATAAATACCGGTCGAGCTATGATAACACGGCATTAAATTTAGAGTATTTTACCACGAACAACGTGTTCTATAGGTAGAGAGTGAGTGTGATTCAACGCCAGTTACTAAAACTAGAGTGGTACGGTATTGGTAATCTGAAAACATTCTCATTGGTTAATGGACCTAGTTGCTTGGTATATCGAGGTGGTGGACGAGGGGTCACCACATTCAGTACGTTATCGGATTTCACATCAGTCGAAAACTCCGCTTTCAGAGTCCTGGCTGGCTTTTTTGATCAACACGTTCGGCCTTTCCGAATCAGCGATTCCATGAACCCAACACCAAGAGAGATCTGAATTGGGTGGAACATATGAATATGTTTATCTTGTACTCAACTTCTAATTTCAAAACAGATATGTGATGGAAGTAGTGGTGGAGTAGATAGATATTGTATACATTACGTGGTTGTGTCGTACTCCAGCCTTGATCATACTTACCAATAATATTAAAAATTATGCAGCACAGAGATGCATTATTTTGTTACGGTCCGTATGAATATTCTGAATAATGTGATTTGTGTTTCAAACACAAAACACGTAATACTTTAATATACTTTTTTCAAGAATGTTTGTAGCCTTTCGTAAGGAGAGATCGATCCCTTCTTAGCCTTATCCTGTCCGTCCTGTACGAGAATATTATCAAACAGAATAAGGAGAAGAGTCGGTGCAGTACAAGATTGACAGAACTGAACTGATAAGATAAAATGTGAAAAGGTCCCAGACACGATTCCAAACCTGCGCTGTCTTACTCAAACCAAGACCGTCGTTCCTAGACCACTGAATTCCATTTGTCTTTCAGAGAATAGATTTTGAGTCATAATGTTTAAATTACTTGCACCCACAAAGACTACATGGTACATTATTGGTTTCAATCACTATCTGATTTCAATTTTTATTTGTGATCTACAACACACATTCTCTAGAAAAATTTACTTATTAAAGCTAAAGTTTAAAGATTTTTACTACATCCAGAACACATTTAAAGCAAAATCCATGTATCCAAAAGTCATCCCCTCACCCTTTCACCACTAGAGTGAGATTCTCATAGCGTCGTTTTCTAGTCAAATGCCAGAACATTAGTTACGAAGAAGTTAGTTACGTTGAGGCATATTTATTTAAATAAGATTGTTTATAAAATAATTAGCTGCCCATTAGTAAAATTAAACGAGCCAAGAAAATCTAACTTCTTGGATGAATGACAGCTAAGCATGTTATTTCCTTCCGACTAGCCTGCTTGGCCACACTTCGGTGTTGATTCCTTCTGATCAGGTTATTGACAGTCATTGATCTCCAGGTTGTTTCTATAGATGACCTCATAACCACGAATAAGAACTCTTTACATCTTAGCTGCTGCCAGTATAATCAAAGAGAGCCATTATTACAATCTACGTAGTTACACACATCTACAGATTTTACAACGACACTCAAAGTTAAAAATTTCACCAAGGAATTTTACCTTTGTCATGCATGTTTTATACAATTAAGAAATGTATTTACTATTTCGTTTAATAAACCAAATTGCTTGCAATAACTCAAAAAAAGTATTAAAGGACAGTTAGTAACCCCCTTATCAATAAAGATAATAAATTCAACAAATAAATTAATAGCAAATTATCAAAAACTTTGCAACCTCGTTGATTAGTTAATCTATAACAAATCCACACTCTTCAACTTATCACTAAGTGTAAATATATTTATTGGTAGTTTCGGTTGGCTGAAGAGAAACGCGGATTAAGCAGGAAAACTTACATAATAGGATTGTTTGCTGTTGCTGGAGGATTTAAAATTATAGTGTGGACATTTATAATATACGTACAGCACTACACAGTTAATGGAATACCGTTGTCAAAATTACCGAAATCGAGCAATACTTTTTGTGACTTAAGGGGGTTCGGTATGCCCTATCCTTCCCATGTTAATATGGCCAATTTTTTATGTACCTTTTTCTCAGAAACCTTTAAAGCTATCATCATCAAACTTTAGGACACTAACTATTTAGACCTTTGTTAACATTTAGAGCGGAACAAAGTAAAAAAAGTTTTTATTTAATTTGTTGTAAATAAATAAATTTATTAAATTTTTTGTAAAATAATTTATAATTATAATTTTTTTAATAAAAATTTAAAATAGGATTTTTATAATGTCTTCGCTCTAAATGTTAACAAAGGTTCTAAAAAGTAGTGTCCTAAAGTTTGATGATCATAGCTTTAAAGGTTTCTGAGAAAAAGGTACATAAAATTGGCCAAATTAACATGGGGGATGGATAGGGCATACCGAACCCCCTTAAGGTGACCCTAAAGTTTCCAATAAATAGGGAAATAGTTTCCCCTCAATTTTTTCTACAGACACATAGATCAGAGAAAATTACATTACATAATTTAATAGTAAGCATAATAAACAGTATATACAAATACAAACCATATTTTGGTACACAAAATAAGGGCAAACAAAATTAGTAACGCTTCTTATTTCACAATAGAATAAGCCATTTTCAAGTGCATTACGTGCACACATTTACAGTTTTTTGTTTAAATTAATTAATGGCCAATATGTGAATATTTTTCTTAATGCATTACATTATTTCATTCCACTATTGACGTAGTAAGTTATAAATAATACACAACACATTTATCATTATATTTAGAAATAATACACAACACTATTATCATTACAGTTAGAAATAATACACAACACTATTATCATTACAGTTAGAAATACTACACAACACTATTATCATTACAGTTAGAAATAATACGCAACACTATTATCATTACAGTTAGAAATACTACACAATACTATTATCATTACAGTTAGAAATAATACGCAACACTATTATCATTACAGTTAGAAATACTAACACTACACACACTATTATCATTACAATTTGCGGTACACTTGTGATCAAAAACTGTGTACTTAATATTTTCTTAAATAACAGGTTGCAGTACTTAGTGTATCTTTATTGGTAAATATAGACATTAGACGATTATTCAGGCATACGTCACTAATCAAACGCTGTACTCTGTATTGTGCTGTATTTTGTATGCCCTTTGCAATGAACACGGGTTCGTTATGCTTGCCATAATGCCATTAGTGCTTTTTGGCATGACGAGCTCCGACTTTTCACTCCTTCACTCACTTCTATCCAATGCCTACATATAAGAGAAGCTAACTTTGAAATACTTTAAAACATAAAATACATTTGAGACCATCTGGGGACTTCAAACATGTTTCAAACCCCATTTGGAGAACACTAGAGGTTCAGTGGGACAGAGCCCTAATCTTCAAAATTTCTCATACAAAAAAATAAATAAAAGGCAACTCTTCGCAGTGGATCTCCTTCCTTATTTGCCTTAAAAAGCTAATAAAGGATTCTATTTCAAATGAAGAATATTGTAAATCAAAATAAATTACTCGTTATTAAAGTATCCGTACAAGCATTTCAATCGTAACTTTCCGAACGCTGAATGATATTTTTAAAATCATGATAAAAATATAGCCTATAGCCTAGTATTTTAGACCTATTAATAATCCGTATATATATAACTTTTTTTCAAAACTTATTTTACATCTAGACAAAATGTATTCTACTAAAATTATAAGTAATAGCAATACAATTCAGTCCTTGATTTTCAGAAAAAGCTCAGTGTTTTTTTATTAAGAATCAAATCTAATTTGATCTGGCGAGTTCAAAAAGTAGTGAGATTAAACTAACTATTTTTTTTAACAGTGCTTGAACCATCATAACTGTTAGTGATAATCGTAACAATAAAAACGTTAGTTATGTGATAACATTTGAAAAGGACTATATTTTTAAAAACAATACATAGCTGTAAAAATTGATTATTTGTTATTCTTTTAACTAAATCACCTTACGTTCTTTAAGTGCAATTGGGGTCGATTTCATTTCAAAACAGTATAAAGTGACCTCGACTTTTTGTAAAGAATGCTGACGGTATGGAAGTGATTTAAAACAAATCGTCGAGCCTTTTTGTTTCACTAAATCTTACGATAGTCTTGTTATCGTATCTAAGTGTTTTAGAACATGCATACTAATGTTACTCGCATAAATCTTACTTCAGATATCTGCAGTAATGAGAAGCGTACGCCCTCACTTTTACTTCAATCCACCTGCTGTATTTTACAATCGCGTCGAGTTAAAATATGATGCAGTGAATTAAGCTATTGCCACAGATCATTATGCAGCGTTTAATGATCTAAAACTCATGTTAGAAATACACGTTCATAAAGCGCGTCGTACGTATCTTTTCAATAAACACTTATTCGATCAGCAAGTGTCTTTTTGTTCCTTTACTTTATGGATTGATATTACTAAAATACCTTGTAATTCAACATCAGTTTCAGTTTCTAAATTTGCACTGTTATATTGACAATTGTTTTCTTGTTCTCTTACGACAAGGAGCTTAGAAATTGTACCTAGTCCTATAAGGACCTTTGCGCTACTTTTTGGATGGACAAGATTGGGGGTAGGGACCGCCCCTATCGAGATCCACGAGGAAGAATTAAGAGGCACTAATCTCATTCATATCCCCTTGGAGGCCGCAGGCCGAGAGAGATTATTCGAGTTATAAATAAACGAGTTCGTAAAAAGTGAAAATACAACAAAGTAGCTTGGACCGGCTCTGGGTTAGATCTCTCCACAGCATTTGCTGTACTCGACTAACCCGTGAAGTATTTAGTGGCTTAACCAACAAATAGCCTACTGACTACTCACAAGATTTTGTTGTGAATTGGGACAAGCCAACAAAAGGTTTCCTAATCACATCAACACCACCAAGAGATATCCGAACTCGGTGACCTGCTGGCACCCCAACCCCAAAACCTCTGACTAAATTTCTCTCTCTCTCGGTGCCCCTACCTCCACGCGGTTGCGACCGGGCAACGGACTCCAGGCAACCCCCCTGCTACCCAGTAGGGGGGTAATAAGAGGAACCGCACGACACGATCCGTGCGGTTTTCCTGGAGACCGGCTAAAAGGGGCATAACACCTCCGAGAGAGGTGTGAAAAAGACACCCGGACCGGACATCAATGGATCCAGATCCCTTCAAGCGCAGGGGGAAGGTCACAAGGACCCCCCCGGGATCTGGATCAATCAAGCCGGTGGACCCAAAGAAGAAGGGGGTCAAGACACCCCCTGGGTCCACCATGGCACAAACAATTGCCCACCCCCCCAACAAAGACCTCGTTACAACTGGGGGGGGGCCATCAACAATACAAATACCGGACATGACTTTCACCAGTAAGAACACCATGGCAATACAACACAAGGACAAGACGGCAGGTTCTCCCTCTCGAATCCGCTCCGGATCCGGAGGGAGAGCCCCCCACAAGGAATTGACGGACGACCTCACCCCTCCTCGGAAAACAACCGAGAGGATGGTGATGGGATCTACGGACGATGACTCAGAAGATTACGCGGTCGTGACCAAGAAAACGCAAAAATCGCTCTAGTCCAAACGCATGACCCTAGGACAAGCAAGAAGGACAAGGTTGAGGCCCCCAGAGCTAGGTTGACGGAGCTGAGCACCGACGAAGATAGTGACGGCACCGGCAAAGAAGAGGACGTAATTGAGTTGACCAGCTATGACGCAATCGACAGCTCCATTAGCCTGGTTTTGGGTAAGCTAAGGCTGCTTCAAAAGAAGGCGGGATCTGCGGAGAAAGTGCGCGACATAGAAAAAGAGCTGCAATCCGTACTTCGCAAAAGCACGCATGCCTTCACGAGGAAAACCTGACCCCTCAGAGGCGCGGTCCTTGAAGAGGAGAAGTTCGATACATGAAGATGCCTTCAAGGTAAACCGTCCCTCCACAGCATTCACGCCAGGCAACTCCAGCGGACCCTCATACGCGCAAGGCTGCAGCTAGGCAATCGACGGTCGCAGGACCATCCCACCCAGGTTTCTACGAAACCTACTCAAGAACGATCCTCGTCTACCCGGAAGACGGAGAGGAAGGAGCAACGTAAACAACTGAAGGATGGTGAAGGACTTGGTGCGCCGAACTGTGGGACCTCCAAAAGCCTTTTGGGTCTGAGGGTTCACAGGGTTGTTGTCCAAGATCCGGAAACGGATGGGCGGTGGCGATTGAACTGGAAGGAAAAGATATCAAGCCAAGAAGTTAGCCCGAAACGCCTCTCGGCAAGGGCCGGTACGTCAACACACGGGAACCCAAGAATAAGACTACCTACAGAGATCTTATGATCTACTACGAGTGTTCCAAGGCTCCCCTGGAGCCCAACGAGATTCGCGAGGGGACGTGTGTTCGAGCAAAACATCCCGGCTCAAGCGGGGATGGAGCCGGCAACCTTCGTCGGGAGGCTTCACCCCCCTCTTCAAAGGACGGGTCCCCAGAGATCCTCAGACATCGTCACTGGGTGTGCGATAGTCCAAGCCCATGTGATACGACAAACCCTCTTTACGTACCGGACAGAATCTGCCTTGGATGGGAATTCATGTTAAGACCAAATAGACTAATATCGCAACAACCAGATTGCTATAGATGCCAAAGATATGGACACCTGGGCCAAGGCTTAGCAACGCTGTAGGGGATACGTAGTGGGCACTGCGCGAAGGGAAGGACGACACCAAATCAAAGACCTGCGAAGGGACAGGATGCAAGAGCCACCCACCACTGCCACGAAACTGGCAAGAGAGCTGGAAGAGATTCCAAGCCACAGCATTCTGACATCTAACACCTTGTCCCAGCTATCTCTGCAGAGTGTTCCAGGATCTCGGACCCACACATCTGGACCTATGAATAGGAACCTAATCGACGAGAGATCCTGAGGGCTCGGGCAGCTGAATCTCCGTAAACTCCAAAGACTGCCCTGTGACGAAGCCAGAACACACGGGGGGGGGGGGGGGGGGGGATTGGGGCTGAGCCTAAATTTAGACATTCTACCTCTAGCGCAGGGAACCCTACAGCGTTTCGGGGGCAAGTCATGGTGCTTCGGATTGTCCCATCCACGAACCTCATTATTGGGAACCAGCAACAGGAAGTGAGGGACCGGATGGGCAGGCGAATCGTCTGCAAGCCGGAACTGGAGCCACTGGGAAGTACTGCAAAACTCCAGGGACGAACAACACTTTGCAGTGGATGAAAGATTAGGACAAAATGTAGGACCAGTGACTCTTTGTATCCGGCTACTTCCATTTCAGCCATCCAATAGGACAATTACACTCAATCGATCAAAATTGGACAAACATCTTGCGGTATGTCTGCGTGAGGAGAACATGTCGTCGTGGGAATTGGACTGCTAATGCCAATTCCACGTTCCTGGCATTACCCGACGAGGACAAACGCCCGCGGGGCTAGAATTGGAAGCTCTGAATCATAAGAAAGAAACCTGGTGGTTCTCAATAATGAGGGTCCCAGCACTCACAAACTCGGCAGCACCAACATAGATTGGTGACACTGGACGACGCCAGGCATCGCTCGGAACAACCGTAAACATCCTTGGAGTGTCCTGGAGGAATTCAGAGTAATTGAGCGACCACCGCCTCATTACGTGGACCAATTGGACTCAGCACTTGCATCGAAATGAACGTATTCCGTAGGTACGGTAATGAGCGGCTAAAAATAAGACGAACTTCCGAATAGGCTGAATAACCATCATACAAGCTAAGATTACAAACAAGCAAAGAAATCAGCCCGGAGGAGAATT
Organism: Homalodisca vitripennis; assembly: GCF_021130785.1. NCBI lineage: Eukaryota > Metazoa > Arthropoda > Insecta > Hemiptera > Cicadellidae > Homalodisca > Homalodisca vitripennis. The sequence continues at coordinate 4,962 of NW_025786204.1, read as the reverse complement.
TTACTACAGTTTCTGAAGGAGACCATGTGTCCGCGGCGGATCCCGCCGAGTTAAGAAGAAACGGGACACGTCAGCCCCTGGTGGAAACGCCCAGTGTCTCGAAAACCAAAAGATCGTCCCGTTCAACCGGGAGCCAGATAGAAAAGCCCAGCGCTGCTGCCCCTGTAGGCATGAGACTCGTTTTTACACGGGCATCCACAGGAGGGAGCATGCTGCAAAATATTAAAAGCAAATGATCAAGAAAGAGCATAGTCGGATAGTTGGCCGGCGGTTTGTGTGGAGAGACCGGTAACGAGTCCATATATGGTTTTCGTATATAAGCTAGGGGACTGACAAGCTATTAGACTAAGAGAAGTGATGACGACCCCTGAGGATTGACAGACAGGAGTACACGAGTGACATGGACGGACGCTGCCTCGGCACTATCCTGAACACCTTGTTAGACCACCAGACGGAGATGGGGAACGAAGATCGGGAGCACCTAAGGATCAGGGAGGACCTCCTCGTACCGTATGACGGGGCCAAGTTTGATTCAGGAACTTTACAATAGTCCGACTTAACCAACAGCTATCAGCCAAAATGAAGAAGGGGAAGGCTTCCAGGCGCCGGATGGGAAATCCACAGCTGAAGTCCTGAAAAAACTGGTCCGCCGGGGTGGGTGGGAGATCTTCCTGGGAAAACAACCTCGAACGGCTGCTGAGAGAAGCGGTATACTACCCATGCCAGTCTGGAAAAAGAGGCACTGGTGCAGGGGATCATTCCCGTAAATCCGGGGACCAGGAGGGGGACTGGTCGGAACCCAAACATTCTTTCCGACCCATTAGTCTGCTTATCTGTCCTCGGAAAGACATTTGAAAGATATGATATGTGAAAAAAAAGAAAACTGACCGAACCATATAGAAGGGACAAGGACACCTGTGCGACTCTCAGTACGGCTTCCGGAGCTGCGGGAGAAGCACGGTGGGACCGCATCCAACGACTCCTGGACTGGGACGACGGCACGTGAAACTCAAAAACACCGCAGTATAGGACTCTTCCTGGACATCAAGGGAGCTTTCGACGGGGTGTGTTGGCCAGTTGTGTTCCATAAACTTAGAAGTATGCGAGTATCTCAAAACATCTTACAAGATCATCAAGAATTACCTGTCAGACAGGGACCGCATATATGGAGCACGGTGGCTGCCGCGCGCAGATTCCCGTCGAGAGGGGTTGCCCGCAAGGGTCAGTCCTGGGACCCATCCTTTGGAACTGCGTGTTTGACGACCTCCTGAGAATCCCACTTCCGCATGGTTTCGTCAGTCATCGCTTTCGCTGATGACGCGGTCTTCCTTGTACAAGGAAGATCTAGACCTGACATCGAAGAAAAGATGGCGGAGATCTGCACCAGACTGGACAACTGGTCGAAGACAGTTAAACTGGAATTTTCAGCCTCAAAGACCAAGGCTATGATCCTGGCCGGCAATCTTCACAGGGGACGACCACCGCTTGATCAGACTCTCCGGACAACGGGTCGGATACGTGGATCAACAGGAATACCTCGGGGTGCTGCTAGACAAGAAACTGACGTTCCTTCCCCATGTGAAAGCCAGCGGCGAGCGAGCCAAGGCACTCATGGGGAAGATAGTTAGACTAGCAAGACTCAAGTACGGCATACGACCAGCCACGCTGCAGACCATCTTACCAGAGCAGTGTGACCAATATGACCCCCGATGGTTGACTACTGCTTCGACGTGTTCTGGGCCCACCGGGGTGAGACGCAACGTTCAAGTGTGCGAAAGGACAGCTCCGGATTGGCACAGAGGACACGCATTGCGCATGCATAACAGGGGCATACAGGTGACTACATATTTTCCAATTCCAGGGCAGATATGCAATCATCTCGCTGGAGAACTCCCGATAGGATCTGAAGATTCCAAGCTGGATAAGATGCTGGTGGGAAAGGGAAGACTAGTGACAACATGGCAAAACGGCACCAAACGGACATACTTCATGGGGAGTCAGATCCTGGATCAGTGGCAGAGGGAGTGGGATGTAGGCGGACAACTGGACGATTCACCCCACTCCATCTTATCCGGATGTCCCGAGATGAGAATTCAACAGCTCTCAGAGGTGAATCACAAGATTGATCATGTCCTCACTCAGGTTCCTGACTGGGGGCATGGTCAGATTTGGTTGAGCTACCATCACCGACCGCGTTCGGCACTGCACTCGGAGGGACGACCTCTGTCACTGGTGGGATACAGAGGACGTTGACACATGCTCGCCCGTTTAGCCGCACCAACATGCCATTCGTTTCGACACTTGCATAACGGCCTACGACGACCTTCGGCAGGTAATCTTTCACGGGGAGCCTTCGTTGGGAGGAAATCCACCCGTCTGAACGCCGCAATGGGCTCCCTGTGACTTTCCCGGACGCTTGTTGACGGAACACCTGAGACGGTGATGCAAAACCTCTGACTAGACACAAAACCGTCTATAGCGGTGGGGCTATCCATCGGAAGACAAGCGCCTGCCAGACGACTCTACGCGAGGAGTTGAACACGAGCGCCGGAAGAGTTCAGCCCCGCCGGATTAACGCTTACCCGAAGTTCAAACTGATCACGTTTTTGACTTTGGAAGAAGTCCTCGGGGGAGGACAAACTTCCCAGACCCCCCCCCCCAGAAAACTCCAGTACAGGACCTCCACCCCCCTCGCCCAAAGACATCTATCAACACTAGACTTGACATCTGACCCCGAACCGGATTCGGACAAACCCCGATCAGGAGAGCTGTTCCCCTCTTCGAGCGTGTGCTCCATTGGGGACTGCGGTTGCGACACCCGCACCCAAGGTGAGGAGCACCGCTGGCTCACACCCGTCGAAAACCGTGTCCCTCGGAACCCTTCCCCCCCCCTCCAGGAGCGTATGCAGCGGCAGAAGAAGATGATCCAAACACCAGCACAAGACACGAACCTTCACGCTGACAGCGGACCAGAGAAGCCGGTTACACTTACACCCTTAAACCCAGACCTTGGAAATGACAACGCTATGAGGACCATCGACCTTACTGGCATGACTCCGCCCCTGGGACCCAAGCAGGGGAACGACTCCAGCCAAGGCTGCAACGACTCTTGCTCGCTCGGCACGATTGTCAGCTGGCGGCCCCTTCCACCGACACACGGGACTTCCGACCCAGGGACTCCAATCCGTGGAAGGGGCCCAGAAAGGTTGCGCATGCACCAGCGAGACTAACAACAACCCGTTCCGAGGACATTTAACACAAACTAAACACCCAAACAAAACACCAACCTCGCTCCCATCCCCTGTATGGTATTCCTTAAAACTTACTCCTGCCATGCCTGACTCCAAACAAAACTTTCCCCTACCCGAAACTCCCTTTCTATCCTGCCATGCCATATACTACTCAACACTGTTTAAATTTAGGTTAAGGTTTGGGCCTAGAGGAGGCGGTGGCAACACCCTTATGTCTAGGCCAGCGAAGAACCTTTGGCCCTTTCTTAGAGGGGGAACAAACCCCACTAACTCCATCAGTTTCTCTTTTCTCACCTGTAGTAGCTGGTTAGTAGTGGATGTGCTGCTCCTTGGACATCCCATAAGGGTTGCCCAGATTTACGTGATACTATCGTTCGTTTTGCTATGTTCCCAGTGTGGGGTTTCAACTGGAAGGTAATAAACCAGCCCAGAAGTGAAACCATCCCTTGGTTATCATTTATTGAGATCAATAGTTTAATCAAAAACGGTATTTTTTGTTTTTTAACGTATTCCAGCATTGAAAAGATAGATGGTCGTTACAAATGTTACATTCAAATTAAACTAAAAAATAGAAATTAAAAAATTCTGTTCTTTTTTTAGTATTTTTTTTAGGGATTTTTATAAATAAATAAGCTAAATTATTGTTCTTTTCCAGCTATTTTCCCCAGCTCGGACAAAGTAAGAATAAGGGAAAACAATGTGTATTTATTTTTTAAACCATCGTTTCATTTACAAATGTTTTTGGCGTCTGTTCTCATGACTATAATTTACATCAGAGCTTTTTTTGCCAAACCTTTCATTTTTAAAAAACCCTTCATCATAACCAAAAACTTATCGACATTCCCATGTGATATACCTACATCTACATTAAGCATTATAAAAAACCGATTTTGTGCAACCTAAACTGTCATTTCTCCCCATTATTATAGAAGTTATTTTGTGTTTCTTTAATAAGAAGATGGATGCTCTGAAATTTAATTTAAAATATTTAAAATTATGACTTAATGGGAAAATATAATTAATCATTGTCAAATGACTCTGGCTTATCTTTTTGCCTTTTATAAAAGGCGCACATGGTTTTTCTTAAGGTCATTGTTGTTTTCGATGGTATAATTTTAAGGAAATACTCCTAGAGAGCAGAAATACTGTTAATCCACATTTCGGATGCAACAATGTACACAAACCGACGGTCAATTGACCTGGATTGTGCAGTGCGGGTGCAGGTAAATCCCGGGCGGATCCGATTGACCTTGGAACTGAGTTCCCGGTGCCAATCCATGAGCGCTAAGTCCGACGGTGAGCGGATCCGCCCAATCGCAAGCCAGTAGTATAGAACCGGATCGCCCCGCTCGCCATTGGCCTAATTTGGCAAATTCAATTACAGATTGTTTCAATGGTACATATGAGAAGTGTCAAAAATGTGATACCAAATTTTTCTACTACGTATTTCTATTCATTTGTGACATATTTCAAGCAGTATTAGTAAATATAAGTTAAGATTATTGCAAAACATAAACTCGAAAATGTACACTTAACATTATTGAATGATTACTACATGGAAATGTTAATTAATCAAAGATTATTACAACACACATGAAGTCCTTCTATTTTTTTTAATACCTTTAATATGGAAATATTAAACTAACATTAATTATTTAATTAACATTAAAATAAATTTACTTGTAGATCCAATTAAATATCTAAACCGTAA
>NW_025786203.1:0-17502 GCF_021130785.1 Homalodisca vitripennis | reverse complement strand
TCAAGGCTCACAACTTATCAATATCTCCTTTGCCCCGGAAATGTTGATTTTTTGTAAAACCCCCTAATGGGGGTTTTTACTGACTTTTTTGGGGAACTTAGGAAATAATTTATACCTTAAATTATATCAACTGCTAGCCTTTAAATAAATAAAGTCAGGGTGAGGGGCCCTTTTGGGTTTTGAAAAAAAAATCGGAAATAAAAGACAAAGGGGCAGAAAAAAAAACTTTTTTTTAAAAAAAATTTTTTATAAAAAAAAACCCTTTTTTTGTAGGGGTTTTTTCCCTTTTTTTCGTTTTATAATTTTTATAAATAAAAAAATTTCCCCCCTTTTATTTTATCATACGGTATAAAAAAACTCCCCTCATCAAAAATTTTTTAAAATTTGTAATAAAAGACAGAGTATGTTTTGCAGAACCCGGGTTGCCAAAAAATGATTAAAAAATTTTAGTGTTTGGGGGGCTTTTTTACGTGATTTTTTCAAAAAGAAAAAAAAAATTTCATGGGGGTTTTTCTTTCTTTTTAAAGGGGAAGGGGAATGAATTTGTTTCTTATGATAAATTTCTTGTTTCTCGGGGGGAACTTTTTGTAAATTTACCAGAAAAAATTGCCCCCAACTTGGAAAATTTGGGGTTTAATTTTTTAAAACCCCCTCCAGCAGGTAATTATCATTTTTATTCTATAAATAATTTATTGACATTCGCCCTTTCCCCGGCTTTAATAAATGAAATATAGTTTTGGGGGGTTTGATTTTAAAATGTCAATTTTTTTAAACCAAAAATGCTAAAGGGGCCCAAAGTATTTTTAAAACCTCATTGACATTTTGGGGCTAAATATTACTTTTGCTGGTTACAAGACCTCCCCTTGGGGGAAAATGAAAAAAAGGGGTTGTTTTAAAAAACTGCTGAGGGATATTCACAAGATAAGGGAAAAATTTCCTTTCAAAAGGTGTTTGCCCCTTTTGGCCACCTTTTAAAAGCAATTTTAGAAAATGTAAGTCTGGGTTTTAACCAAAAATTTTTATTTTTTGGCCCCATTTCACTTTGGGGCCCTCATTTTTTTGCGTTTTACCGGGGCCCTCACTTTTGGGGAAATAAATTTTTTGTTATTAAGTCAAATTTTTAACCTTAAGTTTAAGTTTTTTTTTAAAAAAAAGTTTTTTTGGGGCTCAACTGTGTTTGCCTTTAAACAATAAGAAACTAAATCAAACAAAAAATTTGCCGGGTATAAAAAAAGGGGTCTAAAAAGAAAAAGCAGGAGTTTTGTTTATTTTTTTATTAAAATTAAAAAAAACACAAGCAATGAAAAAAAAATTTTTGATTTTAAAAATAAATAAAAAATTTTTAAAAATTTAAAAAAAATGAAAAAAAAAAAAAAAGCTTTTTTTTTAAAAAACCCCTTTACTTGATAAAGCAACTAAAAAAAAATAAAGCTGTTTGGGACCCATTTTAAATAAACAGTCGGGGCTAATGTGAAAAGCCCTCCGATTTAGCCAAGAGGCTCAGGGGTTAATAAAAGGGATAGGTTTTGCTGCCCCCCCCCTTTACTCGGGGGAAAAAATTTAAATATTTGAAAAGGGTTTGAAAAAATTTTCTCACTTTCTCCTTTGTTTGGGCCAAATTTATTTTCCCAAAATGCACTAAAACACTCGGGGGAACCCAAATCTATATTTCCCCGGGTGTTCCCCATCCCCTTTTTCCAAAAAAAAATTTACTTCACACATCTACATTGCCAACCCCTTCCGTACCCCCGACCCTCAACTCGCCCCCCCGGGGACCCGTCCCTGCGAGTGTGCCCCTTTTGCTTTTCCCTCAGCACGGCCAGTCCCCTCAATCCGGGGAAAAGGGTTTTGGGTTAGTCCATTTTAAATTTACCACACTGTGTATTTTTACTAAAATTACCATCTAAAAATTTACTATATTAAACTAGTAGTGTGCGTGCGCGCTACATCACTCTCCCTTTTTCAGGAAAGATGGATCATACAGAAGGTTCATGGATGATACATCTTTAGATTCTCAGAATATAGACTAACATTTACAATTTACGTTCAAAAAAAAAGTTTAATAGGATAACTATTTACAATTACATCATTTTTTTTCACAACTTAAAAGGAACAAAATAGTATTTTAAGCTGCGTAAGGTCTTTATAATCTACAATTTTAAAATGCTACTTGACATTGACAATCACTTAAAGATATATGACCTCCTAACTACATTACATTTCTGAGCTTGGGGCAAGTCCCCCAACATATTATAAACAAAATATAGTCTCTTTGGCAACACTGAAACCTGACTGGGTTCAGACACTACAATGAATTTCACAATACCGTACTTCAAAAGGCTGGGCCTTGGTGTGAAAAAATTGATTGAACAAAGGGAAAGGACTCCTGAATAATTTCTGCGAGCGGAGTTTCCATTTCTACTACTCGAATGGTTGGGGCATGCCGCACACAACTGAGACATCCACACACAGGTTGGCATTTTCCTGTGACAAACACAAAAACTAACGCAAAAGTAATACTATTCAAAAAAGGAACAAAATAATCATTGAAACTATGATAATGTAGAAATAGTTCAGTGGGGTTTCTAATACTTTCTTTGATACTAGGGTACAAAACATGTGTATCATTTAAAAGGCATGTTAAGGTCTAGTTCTATGTGATTATCTTTAAGATTGTCCTTGACTTTTTTTGCATTGTTTCAAATAACAAGCTACTGTTTTTTAAGAAGTTAGATTTTCTTTTTCGTGAGAATAGCAACACGTTAGGATCCTTTGGGGATGTGCAAATGGTTAAATGTCAAATTTATTAATTTTTTTAATTTCCTAGAGTCCTCGAGTAATAACTTATTATATTTTACCAAAGCTAGCGCAACTTGAAGCCTGTTTTAATAATTTCCAGACTTGTTAAAAGATAATTCAAAATAGACCTAGATGTGGGTGGAAGAGATAACTGATTTTCTCCATCAGAACTCCTCAAACAGTTAAGTATGACTTTATATGGTTCCTTTAGGCTATAGATCCAATCAGCCGTTTTTGGATCCATACAAGTGAAGATACAATTTATGGTTAAAGGTTTTCGTGGAACATTTTTTCTGTGACTAGGTTAGATTCCCTTGAATAGAGCGAATATACATATCATTAACGCTATGATGCAATACATTTTAGAGAGTTAGGACACAAATAAAAATGCACTATAGTCTACACTGACTTAGTGTGTTAAAATCGATAGGTGCATAATACAGTCTCTCTTTGGAGATCAAACAAATAATCAACTTGTACATTCCCATTTTAACCAATGTTTGAAGGTTATGTTTTGGTACAATGGAATAACTTCTACTTTATAAAGTTCAAGACGGCTGTCTTGCGAACTTAAAGGTACAGTTACTATCAATCTAATTTCCTGTCTTGGTGGCTAAAGCCTGAGCAGGTGCAAAAGGGGTAATACCATAAATACGTCCCTCTTCATTAACTGGTTATAATTAGTTTTTCAAATGACGATGTATGACATTTCCTATTCAAGCAATATGTTTACAGAACTCATGGGGTGGTAGTATTTGCTGCTTATTCTACCTGTGTTTACTAATTCTAAAAGCCTTGAGCCTAAACTCAACAATTCTTAACTTTGCTTCATCTATGGTTTGTCCTAAATGACGTTGCCTAAAGCTGACAGATTTTTTAAATTTTTGTGTATGAACGATGGTAGCATAATGTTTTCCCTAGTTCGAATCCTGGGATAAAGTGGTAACAATGCTATTGAATGAGTAAGTTTAGTCATTTATCTCTGATATGGCTTTAGTATTTGTTACCAACTTTTCATTCCATGTCTTTCAATTAAGGTGATTTGGTTTTCTCTAGAAACTCAACAGTGTCCCCTAATCTTTTCTTATCCTCTTCAACTTTACTATTTAACTTGTTCCATATCTTCGCTAGTGGGCACCCCAAACAACCATTTTCAATGCATATCCTCCTGCATCAATATCCTCGGTTGGGAGCTTCTGTAGGTAGAAGTCTAAATAAGGTCACTTACTCGGATTCATACTGGTCTATCCCGGTCTTAATTCTACTATATAATTCGAAAGCAAAGTCCTCATCCCACACTTTACACTAGTGTTTCGTATAATAAACTAAGTCTGTGGCACCATGGTCTTAAGTGACTCAAGTTCGTCCTCTTATTTCTATCTTATAAAATCTTATACAATCTTTCCATTCATCCTTCGAAATAATTTGTGTCATGAAGTTTCTTGAAAACGATTCCCTGTTCAATTTCATTACTCTGCCATTCCTGTCCTCGACAAAGAGTACAAGTATTCCTAAATCAACATTTAATCCTAATAATCTGTTACTTCATAATTCCTGACTTATTCGAATGTATTTTTATTACGTACAGCTTGATCTTATTTTCTTATCTTTTAAACCTGCGTAGGATATAACTTCTTTCCTTAATAGTGTACTTCAATCACACATTTGAATTGTTGGATCCTTTAATTTGGCTTTATTCACACACCATTGCATACCCATTTCATCAACATTCTTTCACAGTACAACAACATTCATACTCAACGCATGGCAACCCATTCAATTCGGAAATAACTATTGCATTCTAACTTTGTACGGTGGTACTCTAAAACATCTTTTACTTACACATCAACAAGAAGCATAACATACTAACGAGGGGAATATTTTAGTGTATTATATAACAGCCTCAAATAACAAACAATACATAATTAGTCATACATTTGCGTAGACTTTTAACTAACTAAAAACACCCGATGCAATACACGTTCACTGTCATAACAATAATGTATATACAATCCTAATATTTAATAAACTTCATAGTCTTTGAATCTACATCTACACACACGTTTTCTTCTTATCTCTTATGGAACTAAAAGGGCCTGGTCGCTCCCTTTCGTGCCGGTTTTCCTGGGCTTGGTTCTCTCCTGTCTTTTTCTTCATTATGTCCGGCCTACTCTATTGAATGCCTCTTCATGGTCTTCGGGTCTCTTCAATGATTTTTCTTCTTCCTGTACTTCTTCTTTTCTGCCTACATGAAGGCAGAGCTTTTGGATCATTATTGGCTACTTCCTTGTTCTTGCAACTAAACACGGTGACAGGTTTTTACTCGATTCACATGTATCAATACATTCTTTTTTCCTTTTAATTGGAGTACGACATTCAAATCTGATAAAACCTTGACAATTGTGTATGGACCATTTTCCATGGTCTAGACCACTTCTTCACTCTTTTCCTTTATTTCACTTGGGGCACTGAAGGTATACTCGTTGGCCCTCTTCAAATTTATTTAGCCTTAGAATTCTTTCGTATTGTCTCTTTTGCTGGGTCTTTGCATGGTCTTTGGCATTGTTGAGACAAATTCCTTACGGCATTCAACTTCATCTTAAATCTTCGACATAATCAGGGTAACCACATCTTCTTCTGTGATCAATAGATCATCTTCTAAGGGAGTCGTCATCGCTCTTCCAAAGACTAGCTCAAAAGGGGAGAAAACTCCCTGTTGAATCAATGCACTTGAGAGTTTATAAGCCCATATTTACCATTGGTAGGGAGCTCGTCCCAGGTCTGTTTGATTTCGGTTGACATAATGACTTTAGTCATCTTGGAGTAAGGGATCTATGAACTCTATCTGTTCTAAATACCATTGGACTCATTGGATATATGCGGTGGTTGGAATTTCTTTATTCTTAGTAGAGCACACATGCCTTTGTTTCATTTATTTCGGATGTGAAATTTGAGCCTTGATCAGTAATTAATTCACAGGGTACTCCCAATCTTCGTAATGACTCTCTGCACAAGTCTCGGGCTATTGTTTCTGCAGTTTTGGTCTGGCAATGCAATAAACTCTCCGTACCTTGTAAAATGATCTATATCTGTCAGTATGTATTTGTTATATTTTGGAGCTTGTTAGGGGGAAATGGCCAACAATGTCACACGAAATGCCGGTAATCCAAATTCTGTAACTTTCTTGAAATTTACCTAAAGGTTGCTTTTAAGTTTTTCCGTAATCCATTCTTTTATTGCATGGATCACCATGCTCTGATAAAGGAGACAACATCTAATTTTTCAGTTTCGGCCAAATAAAACTTTTTCTTGGATTCTTAACATCGTCTTCTTGATACCTACATGACCTGCTGTCGGGATAATCATGGTGTAAACGAATAACCTTCTCTCTTAAACCGTCATGGAACGACTATCAGTTGTCTGTCCCCTGCCTCTTTATATAGATGACTCCTTGTGGACTTGTTTTTGAACTGAGGGTATTTTTTTTCAATCTCTGGCCACTCTTCATCCCTTACATTGATTTTCTTTAATGCTGTCCACATCCAATATAGGTCGACTTTCCACAGTATTCTTGCACACAATTTCTGCTCATACAATCAGCGTTTTGATTTTTTAATCCCTTGTTTATGGAATACATTTTGTAGTCATATTCAGCCAAATTTCAGTGCCCATTCTAGTGAGTCTAGCTCGAAGAATCTTTTAGCGACAGCAGCCATCTGATTGCGCTGTATTCAGTAATACAAGGAGAATGATCGTCCGTCAACAGGTAGCAATCGGAAATACATTACTTACTTGCCCATACAACTGCTAAAAGTTCTTTTTTCTGTTACTGTGTAATTCTGCTCAGCAGAGTTATAACTGTCTTGTCACGCATAGGCGATAGGTGTTCTATTTTCCATTAATCACTTGTCCTAATACTGCGCCAAGTGCAACATTCCTTGCATCAGTGCCTTAAGACGAATTCCTTGGAGAAAATTTGGATACACTAATAAATTTAAAAAGGTTCAGTTACAAGGATGGTCTTCACTTTTTCACATGGATGTTTTCCGCGTTCTCGGTCCACTCAAACTTTTGGTCTTTTTTGGTTAATTTTTGTCAGAAGGTTTACGCGATGTCGGCAAATTTCGGTACATGCCTCCTATAGTAACTACATAGTCCTAATTCAAATCCACGAAGTTCCTTTTCATTCTTGGGTCTTGGAAAATTTTTGAGACAGCTTCAATCTTAGTCAGACATGGTTTTGATTCCATCTCTCGATACAGACCATGGCCTAGGAAGTTAATTTCAGACTTTGCTAATTTGGCATTTTCTTCCAAACTGGATACTCAAATTTACCTCTTGAAATCTCTCTAGAACTTCACTAAGATCTTTAGCGTGCTGATCAATACTCGAACTGAAGATTAGGATATCATCCATGTAGGGCAAACATGCTTTTCCTTTCAGACCATGTGAGAGTAATATCAACCAATCGTGAAATACAGATGGAGAATTGATCAATCCCATTGGCATGCGTGTATATTCATAGATGACCATCAGAGGTACTGAAGGCCGTCATCTCTTGACTTTCAGGGTGCCATTTTTACCTGATATAGAACCTGAATTCAGATCCAGTGCCGAGAAGTAACGACTGCCTCCTAACATGTCTAAAGTTGCATGTATATCTGGAAGGGGATATTATTATCCGTAACTGTAATTTTAGTGAGTTCCCGATAGGCTACACATAGACGATAACTGATGGTACCATCAGAGCCTGCTTTCTTGGGACAATGATTACCGGTGCTGACCATGGGGAACGTACTGGTACAATTACACCTTTATTCCAATTGTTCTTGTATCAAATTTTGTAGAGTACCTTCCCGTGATTTGTGGCACTCTGTAATGTTTCTTATTGATCGTAGGATGTTGGCTCGTGTTGATTTTGTGAGTAAACTAAAGAAGCGTACAACCCCAAATTCTCTATTCCGTCCTAAGCTAAATAAGACCGATGTAGCGTTGTAGGAACATTTTTTAATTTATTTTGGTCTTCAATTTGTGAGGGTGCTTTAATTTGATCTTCAAGTTTTTCCATTGAATATCCTCTGTCCCTCATTTTGTGTTAGATTTACTCGTTTCCATCGCTCCTTTATTTGCTTCACTGTGTGTGGGCTCTTCTATTTTGCAGAAGCAGCGTATTCTTGTATACCACTAAATTTTCAGAGGTGATATTTATGATTATGGTTCCAACAACATTCCTTTATTCACTTTTGAAAAGGCTTCTAGCGACATTGATGCCAATGAACTTTTACTAACGCTGGTTCTGTAATGACTGTTTTTTCTTCCTTCCATTTGTTCCATTTGAATCATTTTTGTTTTTTGCTTAAGTTTTCTACTTGAATAAGCATTTCTGAACGGCAGGCACGTTGATGTTTGTGCGACTATACGCCTGAAATGTCAGGTATTTCTTCCTTCAGGATGTGTTTTGGTGGATTAAGGTTTGTTGTGAACTGGTTTCGTGGAAACAATTGAACAATGCCAATGCCACTTCTCCTGCTTCGAGTTACAGGGGAATCTCTTTCATGGAAACTGCATGCTATCTTGTTTCCAATACTCAGAGACTTATTCTCAAAGGTCTATCACAGCCTTTTTTTCGTTTCAAAACATCGTATCTCTAGGAATAGCACTATAATCTTCAGGGAGATCTGTTGCTACGAAGTCACATTTTAAATCAAGTAACTCCCATTTTGCAAGGTCCTCTGTTACAGTGCCGTAAACGTTTTCATAACAGCACCAGTGATCCATCGTAATTTGGATTTCAGTTGGAGTTAGCTTGTTCTGAGCCATCTGTCCTACCGATCAGTGATACTTGTGCTCCTGTATCGATTTACAAAGGAGACCGTTCACTCCTCCTATGCACCCTTGTACAATTAATTCACTCTCATTTTCTTGAGTCAAAGTGGCAACAGCTTTGAAATTCAACTTCGCCTGTTCTGAGTCCCCGCGTGGTTCAGATTTAATGATTTCTGAGGTTCCCAGCGGCGTGCCTGGGTCCCTACGTTGTGGTTTTAACCCGTGTTCGACCCGAGGAGTCTGATCCACGTCCTCCATGCTGATTACCCTCTGCTCCTGAAGGTTCCTCCTCTTAGCTGCGCCTCTTCCTAATGCTGTATTTCTCATATCCCCAACAATTGTTTGCTGTGTGTCCAGGTTTTCGGCATATTTTCACAATAATAAGGTAGTTGTTTTCACTTTTACTTCTACACATCCCTCTCTTTTTGTGAACCTTTCTTCTTACATGTATAACATAACAATATCTACTCGCCTGGATTTGCATTCTCTTGGCTTTAATGGTCCCCGCCTGTTTTCCCACAAGTGTAACACGGTAGTATCGGTTTGATCGCCTCCAAAAACTCGCCTTGTCTTCTCCCCTCAAATTCGGATGGGGTCTTTTCTCCTGAAGTTGTTTAGAAGCAATCGCCGAGGTTACAGCTTCTCTGAATGTTTTAGGGAAAACTTGATCCTGGTCTGCCGTCCTATTTCACCATTTAATCCTCTTACAAAAAGGCATCCCTGGCTCTTCTATCGCCCTCTTCTCTCAGAATTTGGTTTGCTTATATCACACGCGTTGTTTTAAACTCTTAGAGTTTTATCAACTGACCCCTTTTTTACTCGGTCAGAGAACACTGGCTCAATAGATTTTCCTCCTCTGTTTTTGTCGTATGCCGAGCCAATTGCTCCGAAGTAGTAATGATCTGGTAGGCTATCCGCCGAATCTTTCCCATAAAAGCCACTTTTTAGTTCTTCTAAAGTTGTTGAGTTTTTACATTTTTTCGTCTGCCTTTGCAAACTGTAAAGACACTGCCTGTTAGTTAAGTTTTAAAACTGAAGTTTTTGAGCTTCACGGTCCAATTGCTGAGCTACTCCAATTCCTTCGAAGATGTCAAGGAAGGGGGGCGACTAGATCTGCTTGCTTTCCTCCTCCATTCGTAATGGGCTATACTTGAGACAAGCTCAAAAATGACGGCTTGCTGTCTGCCCAAGGGTCATGTCCATCGGGTACGGAGATGGTTCAGTTTTGTTCACCGCGAGGTAGAAGCGTTGGCTAACGTTTCATCTAGTGTTACTTGAAGCGACCTCACTTTATTCGATAGGGCCATCAAAGTCGTCTTTGGACCTCAACGGTCTTCCCTTCTAGGTGTAACAATTGCCCATCGTTAATAATTTAAAAAAATTTGGTTTTCCTCTTTGGAATACAGTAGCTATACAATTCCTCTAGGTTATCAGTGATATTCAATAGTTAAACTTAAACGCTCTAAAAAATGAAATCCCTAAAAGACAAGAACAGCAACAATGTGAATAACTAGTTTTTCCCCTATGTTTCAGTAAAATAACTTTTCCCCCTTTTTTTTTTTCAAATTTATTCGAAAATGGATCATCAACAATAAAGTTTTTTCGATTTTCCAAATGATAACCAATCACTAATCGGTATAATTGAGTTATCAATGGATCAATAGTCTAACAATGCCTCGATTATACAAGTATATCAAATACTGGAATGTGACTCAATACAGCTGCAATAATATTAAATAATCGTATTTGTTATATGATATACTATGCTGGCTATTACTTATATACTCTAATAGTTAATCACATTAACTGATATCACTTTTGTTCTTCAGTATAATTCGAAATTTACTACCCTTTTTATAAGTCAGCAACAAGTTACTCTCCAACAAATTATTGCTATTATACTCTTTTACACATTAAATTAAAATTTCTACGGGTTGCTTTTTGGTATACAGAAATTAATGAATTATCAATCCAAATTGAACTGTAAGCTAATATTAAATCATTGGCATATCCTTATTTCCAAGCAAATGATTTTAATCACACGTTATTCTGCTTATATTTACGCTGAAAACATGAAGGACTGAAATGCCCTGGAGGTGACTACCTGACAATTGGAGGCTTTTGGCAAAAATAAAATACTAGGATGATATCCTTTTAATTTCTCTTATTTAAATAATTCTGAATCTGTTTGCAATAAAGAAGTTTAATGCTAAACGCCTGGCCTCAATGCTGCATTCACCATTCATTTCCAAAGCATTTTGAGACCATATTATTTAACCAACTATTACTAATAATATCGTCGTCTAATCTTATAGTTTCGCACAATGAATTAATTTAATTTAATTTAACAAAGTTCCCCACTGCCTCACCAAATAGTTGACAGGGCTGCCCATCTCGAAGGCTGTGGATGAACTGTGACTTGCGTTGACGGAGATGACAACATCACGTAGTCAGTGGTCGGCAGTTGGTAGTTCCGGGTCTGGATCACTGGATGTCCGGTGACGAATGCCCTCCTTGTTTCCTTTCTATGTTCTATGATGACGTATTGATGATGGGCGTCCCAACTTCCGCTTCATAGTGTAATGGCGTTGCACATGGTGTAATAAGCACACAGAACTAATCCAAAGTCCATCCTTCGTTTCATATAAGTGGAATTTTTACTCAAAAAAAAAAAAAAAAAAATTTAGAAATATAACATTGCAATTAATATGTAAATGAATTTAGAATAGTAGTTTATTATTTGGATAATGGAGTGTAAACTGAAACGGTTCTAATAATTTTCTCAACCACGTGGTACACTTCTTTATTTCTTTTAGAGTTCTTTGTAAAGTTTTGAAAATCATTTTGAAATAATTTTTTGCTGGTTTAATTATCTGTATCCCACCGCTGCCCACCACTGTAAGCCCTCCGATATTAGCCAGAAGGCACATGGTCAATAAAAGGGATAGCGTTTTGCTGCCTCCCTACCCTAGCTGTCGTAGGGAAATTTAGAATAGTGGTTGAGAAGGGTCTTGAAATAATTTAAACTCCACGTTTCTCCTTTGTTTGAGTCCAATCTATATTCAAAATGCACTAAAACACTCATAGGCCGCACTCAAACTACTATAATGTGTACCGGTGTGGTTCGCATGCGCACTCCACCAAAATAAACTTACTGCAACACACGCTACATTGCCCAATACAATCCCCAACAAATACATTCCTCTCCGGCCTACCTCCGAGCCCCCTCAACTCGACTGCCGACCCGTGCTGACGAGTGCTGACCCTTGCCATTTCCTCAGCACGGCCAGTCACCTCACATCACGCGGTTAAAGGGACTTGGTTAGTCCAGTTAATTTACACACTGTGTAATTACTAAAATACCATCTAAAAATTAACTATAATTAAAATAGTATTGTGCGTCGCGCGCTACAATAGTAATGTCCATCTAACTCAATCGCATGTACTGGAACCATGATAGTTTTAATTCATATTTTGTTGGCTCAGTTTTGGAGACTTGCAAAAGTATTTCCCACCTAGCAATAATGACTATTCTATCCATACCATGGTAAGCACTGAGCACAGTGGAAACTCTACAGTAAGCTTTTGCCTGAATGAATTTAAAGTGTACAGATGTTTTCATGCATCTATCCATAGTTTACGTAATACACACATGTCCTCGATTGTTAAGTGTAAAAGTGCTTTCCTATTCTGAAAATGGCTGCCAGACTCAATCTGTGAAATTCTAACTTATTTTATATAATGAAAGTGTTAGGACAGGTATTTTCCCGTGATCGTACTAAAGATGAAACAAAGTTATTCCAGTACATAAGAGGGGTCCGAAGGACCAACACATGTAATTATAGGCCTATATCTATTGTTACAGCAGTGTCCCAAAGGTGTTTGGGCGGCTAGTTCATAAGCACTTTGGTTTGCTATCTCGAAACCAATAATTTACTCAGCACTTGTCAATTTGGGTTTCGAGCTGAGGCGGTGTACGGCGCAGTTCCAGTCCTTCATAAATGAATTCTGCTTTGATGGTTTGGAACTAAAAAAATCTGTCAATTCCAGAATTCATAACGTGAACTACGTCCAGAGACCTTTGATACTGTAAATCGATCATATTCTATTAAATAAACTTAGGTCTTAATGGTTTTAGTCAACATGCTGTCAGTTTCGTTAACCTCATATCTCTCAAATAGGGGTCAATATGAATCTTTAAATGACTCTATGTCAGAAACTAGGCCTGGTTAAGCTAGGTGTTCCTCAGTGATCCATTTTAGGACCTACTCTAATTATCTATATATATATAAAAATGAAACTGTTCGTGTGTAAACAGCATCACTCACAAACGGCTGGACGGATTTCGCCTAATTTATTTTTTTTAATTTGTTCGTCTTGATCTGTAGAAGGTTATAGGATACTTTTTATCCCTTTCCCGACTCAGGAGTCCGCCCCACTGGTTACAGAAATACCCGAAAGAAATGCATTGCAGCAAACATATGTTATTAAAGTGAAAGAGTCTTTTATCGAAATTTTTAATCAGCTGCTTCTTTGTAAACATAATATAATCGCGACAACAAATATATATTATATATGAATTTAATTACTACACTTATAGTTTTAAAGCATAGAGTAAGCTTAAGAGAAACGACAAATTTTGTTTTAATTTAAACTGTATCTGCAATCATACTATGTGAGGCGAAAAGCCACAAAGGGACCACTTGTCCTCAAATTTTTTATAATTTGAGTGTTTTATATTTTTATAAAAAGCAATTAATTTCTAACAATATCGGTGCAAAGAATCATATTGAAATACTGAGTTTATTTTGACCGAGTTATCATGGTTTGAATTTTAAAAAATAAAATAAGGATTTTTGAGAAAAACACATTTAAACAATTCCAAAGAGGTATAAAAGATTTATTTATCAATATTTAAGATATAAATTTTATATAAAAATTAAAGCCTTATACTATTGTCTTTTTTGAATTGGTATATTTTGTATTTTTCAAATGTCTCCAAATTTTGTTTTATTGTAAGTGGTTAGACTGAACGCTTGCGGCGCTTCTTTGAAGGTCCTAGGACTGCAGCAGGATTGTCAGGCTCAGGATCTGCTGCCTGCAAAGCAACCAAGAACCAAGAGTCTTAATAGACCATAAAACTACATATATATTGCATATAATATATTATATACATATGTAATATATTTTATATGAAGACATCAATAGCTAAAGGAGCTAAGAGCCAAAATTATCATTTTCCGAGTTATTGATACCTAAGGGGATGTATGAACGGATGCCCAGGCATGGCTAAAAGAGCTAAGGTCCAACGCAAATTATAAACCAGGGAAACAACGTGCGCAAACTGGATGCGCATAAAGAACCATGGCTTTGGGGTTGGGCCGCGCTAAAGGAGCTAAGAACCAATCAGCTGAGGTGGTGTATTTCGACATCACTGGTTTGCATTGTAGAGCTTGTTTACATCTCAGATGTTCTTATTGTAGTTTAATAAGATGAATGTTGATCCTAATGATTCAGCTCGCTTTTGAGATTGAAACCATAAAACAGCTCTCCTTTAGAGAAAGGATGAGGAAAGCGAGATTAAGAGGAGAACCCTACGTAACTGACCAGAAGAAGAAATTGAAGCCTGGAAGACTGCCCAACCGACCAATGAGGTTAGTTTTATAAAAATTTAAACTATATTATGGATATTATTATTGAAGCTTTTTTAGGCTTACATATTAATTAAAAGCATAATGTATATACTTTTAACTATAACTTAAAACATATATGTTTAAAAAATACAATAACCTTAAATCTAACCTCACATTACTTCAAGCCTAACATGTTATAAGCCTAATCCTATGACTTCTAACGTTGCTTTATAGTGCTTAATCGTAACTTCCTCTATCTCATATAAAAGCGTGTACCCACATAAATTACTTTTCATATTATTATTATCCTATTGAGTATTGTTTGTTCCAGACAAATATGCAAGATGCAAGTTATCAATTGCCGGGATAGTTCTCACATGAAGATAAAGCTCCACCAAGAGTTACGTCAGCTCGATGGAAACGCCCAAGGAAATTAATTACTTCGGCCTTTTTGATGTTTTACATATTGGTAGACGAAGGATTTAAGACGTACGAAGACGCTGGACAGAGTAGGGAGACAAGTTTCTGTAAGTTACATCAGTGCCGAACGGTGAAGGAGGATTTTCATAAGGAATGAAAACAGACTTTTAATGAACATATTTGGTATTCAATCAAGCTAGAGGCTTGAGAATATAGTAAAAAAGAAAAAAGCAGGTGAAACTACTGTTCAAAGATAAGCGCGGAGGTTTGAAGACCTACAAATACACTTTCCAAGACCGTAAAATTGTTAGAGCTCATGTAAACAGTTTTCCAAGAGATGAGAGCCACTATGGGGCCAGAGAAAATCCAATAAGGAGTATTTGAGCAGTGATTTTAAATGAACCATAAGATGTACAAAGCTATCTTGATCAAATTTCCTGACTCTCCAAATTAAAATTGTGTTTTATCGCAAAGTCCTTTAGGAAAGATTTTATATCTCTCTTTCAGGTCCCCCCACGAGTAGATACTTGTAAAACATGCGACTTGCTCAACATTCAGGTCCAAATCACTTGAAGCTGTGGAAGCAAATAAAGCAAAAAGAGATTTAAAAACGCATCAGTTTAACAATCTGAAAGTGCATTTGAAGCAATGAAAAAAGATGCTTTGGATAGTGCTTTGCCTAGTAGCACGAAAGTCAATGTCCGTAATGGATTTGCAAAAAGTATTTCCATTGCCCAAAACTAACCCACAGTGAAATGTATTATTCCGAGAGGCAGCTTTCGTGCTTCAACTTTGGTATTCACGTATCCAATACTGGAGAGGGTATCATGTGCTTTGTGGCACGAGGGCAGTATCCGGGAGAGGTGGAAACCAATAGATGGCGTCATGTCAGCTAGAAGCGATCAATTCTGGTACTTTGGATTCCAACAAAAAAACATTTGACTGTTTGGAGTGATAACTGTGGGGGGCAGTTAAAAAAAATCGCATGCTTGTTTTTTCCTTTACATGATGCTGACACAACTCAGGTTTCTTTGATACAATTCAACATAACTGAACCTTGTTGTGGGTCACAGTTTTTTTTCATCTGCAGACAGAGACTTTGCTATACATCGAGAAAAGGGCTAAGGTGTGCAAGAATGCAAGTTGTGGAAGATGTAAAAGAAGTTATTTTTGTCATCTAGATCAGCAAAGCCATTCAAAGTTTTGGACTATGAAAGAGAGATTTTTTTTCGATTTTGATAGTGCCCCTCAATCCGAATATCTCGACACAAAGGCATTGAAAATTTCTAAGATAAGTAGCATGAAGTTTTATACCAACGGGGTAGGAGAAAGCAAGGTACTGTGTACTACAAGAACAAACTTCGGTGAGTTGCAAAACGTGGAATGAAAGTCAACGTTTTGAAGGCTGGGGTCAAAATAGAAGACATTGCAATCCTTTTGTCTACGAAAACTTGATGATGGGCGTTTGAACTAACTCAAAGCAAGAAAAACTGACCTTTTCCAAAATGAGTAATACCTGTATCTAGATGAAAAAAAACAAAACACTTTTTTCGTCAGCTTGTTCGATAAATTGTTAAAAATAAACAAAATTAACAATCTAAGTAAAATATGAAAATAAAAAACATAAAAAAAAATTGAAACTTTTTTATTTAATGGGAACAAGAGTTTGCAAAGATGTGATACTTTTACTTCAAACTTGTAAAAAATTACTTTTTGTAACATCAAAATTACTTTATTTAAGAAAGTTGCAGTGTTTTTTTATAGCTTACCAACAATTTTACATTTTGGCTCTTAGCTCCTTTAGCTAATGATGTCGTCATATTAAACTTTAATAATTTTTTAAATTCACTTTGCATAATGGGGTAACCCCCCCCCCTCAACCAGTCATGATGAACAAAACATTTTTCAAGATACTGTTTTTAATCTAATTATTTTAAACATAGATAACTTATGTTATTGAAACAATAACAAGTTCCTCTGTAAACTTAAACTCTTCAAAACTAAACAGAAGAATTTGTCAATTAATACATTAGATGAAAACAATAAAAGTTTTAACCTAAACAATCTATTGACGTTACAAATTTTAGATTAATTACCTGCCATTGCTTCTGTTAGCTTGCTCAGGTTCCTACTGGAAGGACATAACGTATCCTTGAACACCTCTTTTACAATACTGCCTGATGTTTTTATGTAAGTATTCCCTGCGTTGCCCGTTGTCATTCCTTCTGGGATGATTTCATCTGGGAAGCCATGTGGTCCTTCTTGTAAAAAGCGAATATCTGATGCACACACCTCGTGTCCCCATCTAGCTCAGTTTTTGCAGTGTACTCTTTGCCTTTGTATTCAACACTAAACTCAAAATGGTTGGTATTGCGTAATGTGACGATCTTTTTGGCACTATGGTTTTGAAAGAAACGTAACCAGTCATAGGTTTTTTTAGAGCTACAACACCTTTATTCGTTTTTCCAACCATAACTGCTGAGTTTACACGTTTAGATGGTGTTGATTTTTCAATACAATCAACTAAGGTCGGACAGAGATGACACATAAGTTACTCTAAACTTCTTTTTTTCAATAGACCAAATGCCCAATCACATGCGAAATTTGGTGTGACCTACTGGCATGAAAGACAACAAATTTTTCTTATTTTTGTGTTCGCAAATCCTCCAATGCTTAATAACCCATCAAAATATTGTTTTTTGATTTGCCCTACACAATGTAACAGCGTGGATATACATCACGTCATCACCAGGAACTTTGCTTTACAAATAGTGGTCAAATAGGCTAATCAATGAGATTAGAACCTTTCGTCGTACTGACACTT
>NW_025786202.1:0-18231 GCF_021130785.1 Homalodisca vitripennis | reverse complement strand
CATTTCATCATTTTCTGAGTCAGAGTTTATAATTAATTTAATCCTCCGATTGTGACTATTCCCCTTACTTGACACTTGACAGTCTTTTTTATAGGCAACATTAATACTTGTGTTCCCATCAGTATTCTCTTTGTACTGATATCAAGTCTTCATTTATGCCCTCACTACCTTCTTTTTAACAGACTCATCTTCTGAATGACTAAAAACCCCTCAAAACCACTCTGTCTTCTTCCACTCTGCCAAGTGGTTTATCAGAACGTGACTGACTGTAAACATGTTTTCGATCTGATTTTTCATCATCTGAATCTGATGAAGAATCATTGAAAGGAATTTCTGCCTGAAATGATTTCATTGCCATCCTCTCTGAAACAATGAAGAAATCAACTGTAATTTAAAACAAATATTTATTATGGTCAAGACATACTTGATAAAAAAAACAAAAATTACTGTAAAATAAATTTGTTTAAGGGGAGCGGGTCGTTCCTATCACGCCGCATGTTAAAATTTACAAAGTTTAGGTACATGTATTGGATCAAAACTAAGTAAGTACAACCTTCAAATTTTTTGTAGGCAAAGAGTAAAAAAAAAACAAAAAAAAAAACCTCCTTTATAAACATCTTCTTGCAAAACTTTAGTAAAAATAAATCTTTAAAAAATTTTTTTTTCAGGAATTTTTAAATATTTGTGTGTAAAAAATATTATTTTTTATAATACCAAAAATTTTTTTTTTCTCATTTGTTTTTTTAGATAGAAATGAATAAATAGATGCAAACACCATTTGGAATTGCACTGTTCTAATATGCATACCAAATTTCAATTCCTCTAGCATTTATAGTTTTTGAGATACATGTACCTTCTATATGAAAAAAACACAAGTTTCCGGGAAATGTCCGGTAAAGGCAAAAATGTACTGCTAAACTAACCTTTTTGCTGCTAAAACATCCCAGCTCCGTACTCAGGGTCCATCTGGGGTCTTCATTTTTCCTCTTCTAATACAAGTATTTCTTTCTTTTCCTCCCTAGCAACGCTAGCCTCCTTGGTCTATGTCTAAAGCAGGATTTGTCCTGCCTTTTTTCAATTCGTATTGTATCAAAATTTTTTCGGCAAATGCGGCAACAGACTTCTCGTCTTCAGATTTTGATTCCTAGCTTGTTATACACATCCAATTTGTTGCTGGTGAAATCCATTATTAAAAGTTAAAAAACTGCATCATATATGCCAAGTTTTAGAGTGTTTAGCCTTACAAAAGACATTTTTTAGGCAACCTTAGACCCATGACGGCAATTGTTGACAACTTTCGTTCTCTGGTTTTGAGGTCTTTTGGTCAAGGCATTTTTTTTAGGAAAGATCCGGATTTGGCTAAATCTCTATAAATTTGTTTTGAATCCTGTACCATCACTTCATATGGGCAAATTGTTGTGACTTATGGGCCTGAACAGTCTTGATGTAGGGCTTCGGCTTTATTAATAACCCCGCCACCACGACTCCGGCCACCTTTGGGATCATAGGCCATGTTGCGGAGTGTCATCAATTCGATATTTTGTGGAAATAAGTTGTCCCACCATATTTATAACCAATTTGTTTGAAGATCTGATCCACCTCTCTTTTATAGCTAGGCCATAATATTTTTGCAGCTTGGTCTATGTCAACTTATTTGTTAGGCTCTATTCTTTTTTTTTTTTTCCTTGCCGCCTATTGCTCTATTATCTTTTTAAGTTTTGTTTTTCCCCAACCGTTTCTTTGCTTCTTCAATTTCCTCTTTAGTCTTGCCTCCCACATCTCCTGCCTTCTTCGGACCATGATTTGACGGCATTCCAAGTTTTTTCTCTTACTCTCTACTTCCCATGCTCCATATAGGCTTATTCTTCCAAACCCACCTTTTTTTAAAACCATTGCTGTCAACCATCTCCTAAGTATCGTACATACCCGTACACTTTCGAATCATCTGGACTTTTCCACGAAAACATCTAGGGCGAACCCGCAACTTCCATGCCGCCACTTCGACCCTTCGTAGTTTTTATGGAACATATATGATCAGGTACTATTTTTTTTTATTTTCATGTTACAGTGCCAGACAATTGACAGTATTTTTGGACCATTAAATGGATAACATCCAACACCTTTGCCAGTAATCTAATGAATGTTACGCTGACAACAAACACCATTTCCAGTGAACTTGTAGTCCCCCTCCTTTGCCCAAGACCCCATCTAAACACAAACCGTCAAATCTCTTTTTGACGTATCTTCTTCACACTCATTTACAGACACAGCTTCCTCAATTGCCTGCTTCAATACTTTCAACTAGCACAATTTTCAACAGCCTGATCATATTATGTTACTACAAGGTCCGTATTTTTTTGAGGTGGTAAAGGATAAGTCTAATAAATGAACCACAGAATGTTTACCCTGCACTGATACCTTTTCCGATCGTGTCTCATGCGCGTATAATAAAATTTCTAAGTTTACCTCATATTTTCCATTCTCATTTTTTTTTTAGAGTTGTAAAAATTAGTTGATTCCAAACAAAACACAACCCATTTCAGATTTCAATATTCACCAGCCAATCCAAATCTTTTTCCTTATCCGTAGCACCTACAAAGTTCTATGCAGTCTTCCGCTATCCAGCAGAATTTAAACATTTTTAACAAAATTTTTTTTAAATTGCTCACTAAATAAACTAAGAATCCAAAATAACACTACCCATTTTCCCAGTTCCTTTCATAATCTGTCATATTTATTCAATAGGACAGTTTTTTTAGAAGCAGAGCTAATGTTTTGGCAATTAGTAGTCGAGGCCTAGGGGCTAGGGCTAGCAGAATTCTGTTTTGGGTAGGCCTAGATTCTAAGGCAGGTCCCAACTTACGGTACTTGTCTTTCCTCTACAACTTTACGTTTAGAATTTTAGTTTTTGTAACTAACCTTTGCTCTTGGCATGGTTATAAGAAGTTTGTAAAACCACTTCAAGAAACAATACACACTCCTAATCTTATTTTTTTAACCAACTAACTATGAATAAAGTGGCAACACTTTTTAGTAAAAACACAAATTTATTCCGAACACCAAAACACATATAACATAAACCTCCTAAGCATATCAAAAACAAAATAAAGCAATATTCTTTCTGTCATTCTGTATTCCCAGTTGTCAGTACCAGGTTGAACCAACAGAGGCAAAAGTCCATAACATACTTATAACTTAACACACGATGGAAATATATGATTGTGTCAGCCAGCCAACATCTTAACGAACTGGCGTGCAAAAAAACTAGTGAACATCTATTTGTTTGTGAATTTTTTTTGGTAATTTATAAATTTATTTGAGCATTAATTAGCTTACATATTATTTAAAATACACACTTTAAACTATTTAAAAAATGGCAATAAAAAATTTTTCTAATTTTTTTTTAATTTTCATCGACCTGCTCTCCCTTAAAGCAATTAACCCTTTTACTGCCGACGTGCGCAATTGCGCCACGTTGCGATTTGTTCGAAAACTGGCCGACGTGCTTCTTTGCGCACGCTGCCGTTTCTGCGAAAATCGCCGACGTGCGCTATAAAAAGCCGTCTCGTATTTGTTTTATACTGGTTTTCAATGTTGTCCAAATGCATCGAAATTCAGCTGTGTTATTCATTACTATATGGACAACACACAGAAACAGGTTTTATAATCTATGGAAGCCATTTTTGTTACTGAACGTCTTTGGTTATAACTCGAGTTTGGTTTGATGAGGTTATGGTCGATCTCGTTAGTCGTGAGTTCCACTTGTGTTGTTTTGTGTTTTACACTTTATTTGACATTTATATTTGTAAATCTACATATTTTTACGATTAATAAAATGAGTAAGAGAAGAAGATCACCTGCAAAAAAGGTGTTCATCCCACATGTTTTTGGGGAACACAAGTGCTAATCAGCAGGCCTATGAACCTAAAAATGTATATATATTTGTAAATATTGATCAAAGTGCCTTTTAACTTTAATTTTCTATTATATATTATATTTTCATATCAATGGACAGTGATTTATGTAATAAAGTGATTTATGTAATTATAAAGTGATATAGTGTTATCAATAAGTGTTATCTTGAAAATTCGAGGATATTGCACAAATTTCAAAAATTCATCACAGCTTCAGTATTTTTCAAGGTGTGTTCCTAAAACTTTTTGGGAATGTTTATATATAATTACTATACAATAAAAAATTATAATTATGGTGGTGGTTTAATATTTAAATATAGTTGTTAAAGTGCAAACTCAAAAAATAATTTTTATTTATTTAAAATTTTTGTTTCATGACATATATATATATATTTTTTAATGACAGAAAATGTTTAAATTATTTTTTGTGGCAAATTACAACTTATAAGGAAAAAACAAGATAAAGTTTATCAATTTATGATAAAAAATAATGAATCCATGATTTTTTTTTTAAAATCATTACATTTTAGTCAATTTCAGCCCGGCATTTTTAGCAAGTCAGTAAAATTAAAGTCTGGCATTTTTCAACAAACTAAAAAAAAAGTGTCCGGCAGTAAAAGGGTTAATTGGTAACAATGTTTGAAATATTTCTTAATGTGTCAGTCAATCATTCAAGTAATTCCTCATCATATATATTCTATATCACTCTGCAATAATTAATTCTATAAATTCCAATATTATGAACAAGTTAGTTATTTCAAATTTGTACAGCACATAATATGAAAACTTACGACCATCCAAAACAGATGATTTGGAAATAATCATATTCTTGGAACATATTTGTCTTTATACAAAATAGACAACACTGTTAATGTTTTAGATACAATAAAAACACACACTAACAAACAGCTGAGACCAAATTCTACTAATATTGTCAACATGCAGGAAGAGCACATATATTTTAATTATATAACTTTGAACTAAAATTTACTTCATGATTATAAACAATTTCCTTAAATAAAAACACCATCAGTGTGAAAAATTTAGTAATCAAATAATTTTTTTTTAGTTTCAATTTGATCTATAGGTTCTATGACTTGAAACTCATAACATAGCACACTTGCTAATCTGAGCCAAGATATTTCAAGATCATTGAAATGCTTGGTTTTTTAATGTTTATGAAAATAGATTTATTTTTTTTTAATGTATAGTAATTTTGATCAAATATACAAAACACACAGATTTTTAAAGAACCTACACATATCTCTGTGGTAAGCCTGGTTATGTAAGCAAGTAGACAGCATATATTCTCTTCTTACATATCAATGTAATATAGAGCTAGATTTTATTTACCTAGAGCGCTTTTGAAAACCATGTTAAAGTAATCACTGGGCTCAAAGATAAGAACATTGTTGATACAACCCAAGAACTGTTGATTCATAAATGAATTTTAATTAGTTAGTTAATATAACATACTGATATATGTTAAGAAACTTCATCACATTTTTTAAACCTTAAAAATAACTGGTATGACACAACTACAACATAACGTCATGAAGCTGACTATTGGATGTTAATCACGACAGCAAGCAAGTGATACATAGTGTTAGTTATGAAACCAGCAATCTCACTCTGTTGCAGAATAAATCATTACTCAGTTCAATAAAAAAAAAAACTATTAGTAGGGTTGGGTAAAAATGTAGCTACATAAAAATGCATAATACAACTTTTAGTCTAAAATTGTTAGTTTATTCTGAAAGTGTTTTAAATTTGTGTTGTTGTTGTTATTATAAGTAGGGTTTGACTGATTCCGATACTCAATACTCAAATATCTTGATAATTATCAGTATCAAGGTAATAAACGATTCTCAATACCGTCTCTTTTCAATATAGTGTGATGCCAGTCAGCTGCGTCTATTGGTGGCATTAAACAAATCATTAATCGCTAAAAACTTGTTTTTATATACTACATTTGTGTTAGAACTGAATTTACATAAAGACTTCAAGGGCTATATAGCCCAGGGCAGAAGATTTTCAGAAGTAGCAAATTGAGAGGAAAATATTTAAAAATTAACTGAAAGTAAAGATCACAAAGAAAGGAATAAAATGTATTAAGGCAAAACATAGTGCTAAAAAAAACAGGCTCTAAAAGTAATGTTGCTAGAATTGAAATAGGCTACTGTTACTTTTCATAGTATAACAATATTAAGTTGCGCTACTGACGTAACATGATGACTCATTATGTAAAATGTAACTCATGACTCTAGGTCCCCTTTACACTGCAATCTTCGTACAGACTACATTGTGTGTCCATGATAATGACTGTAACCTGATCAATTATACTATAAAACAAATGTAGTAATTTCTTCTAATTAATGACTCAGTGTGAACTTTTGACATCTTTGGCAACTGACTACAAATTTCAGGAATAATTTCTCCCCAAAGTATGAGTGAAATTATACCAGAAGTGTTGAAAACAATAAATTTTGAAAACTCCTTAAGGATAACAATAAGGTATTATGAATTTGTTTTTTGTAAAGTAATAAAACTACTTGTACAAAATAGAGTGATATAAACATTATGAATAGCCCCCAAGGCTCTGTTTTAGGCCCAATAACTCTTCATCCTCTTCACTAACAACTTCCCACAATTCATTCAACAATACAGTGATACAGTCATGTATGCTGATGACACTGTACTGCTACTTGGAAGACCCAGACCAGAACATTTGGATATAGACAGCTTTGTAGCCTTAAACATGGCAATACAATACTGTCACAATAACGACCTGGTTGTTAATGAAACTAAGACACAGCAACTAATACTGGGACGACAAAAACAGGATGTGTCAGGACTACCCGACCTTGGAGTAATTTCTTCTTGTCGATACCTAGGAGTTACTCTGGACGACAAGCTATCCTGGAGACCTCATGTGGATACTCTCTGCCGTAGATTAAGCACAAGACTCTACGTAATACGAAGAGTTAAGAACACCAGTGACATTGATACTGCAAAAATAGCTTACCACGCATTGTTTGAGTCTCAATTGCTATGGGATTGCAGTGTGGGAAGGAACCACAATGGGAAATTTACAGCGAGTACTTGTGCAACAAAAACAAGCAGTTAGAAGCCTTAAAGGTTTGGAACCAAGAGCATCCTGCAGAGAAGCCTTCCGGGAACTCAAAATTATGACAGTAATCAACCTCTATATCCTAGAAGTAGTCTCCTACGCTCACATCAAAAATGCCAACAACAGTGAGAAGCGGAGTACAAATTCACCAGTACAATACAAGACATGCTACTAACTACTGCCTTCCAGTACACACCCACGCCTCAACGGAAAAGAAATCAAGCTACATCGGTGCGAAGATCTGGAATTCACTACCAGAAGCCCTCAAGAGGATAGACCGACAGCGGTTTAGAAAAGATCTGTGAGCCTGGCTGCAAGACAACCCATTCTACTCCGTCACTGAGTTCTTTGAATGGAGACCACAGAAACAACCCTTAGTGTACAACTTTTTGATTCTTGTTGTCTTCGTGTACGAAATGTTATGTACTGATCTTGAAGATCATGTAAATAAAGTTTTGTCTTTGACTTTCGTTACTTTTCAATCTTTTAACACAAGTTGGAGTGAAGAGTATATCATATTTAATTTTCATTCTTGCCATTTCTTTGTTGTTGTTTACATATTGGTTTAGTTTGTTTATGTTTCTTTCTGTTGCAAGTATGTAATATTAGTTGAAATTATTATTAAGTCAAGTAGTATAAACATGTTTTGAAAAGTATTTCTCTTTCACAGGAGTGATGTGAAACAAATGATTAGTGTTTTATTTAAAAAAATAACCCAAGTTTCGTAATCTATTTCGGTCTAAGTTGAGAGTGTCAATTTTATATTTTAGCAAATTTTATATGTTGAATTTTACCAAAATTATAATTTGAAATGGATATGAACTATTTAGAACAATCTAGTGATGTAACAGAGTTGTTAGAAAGTGAACCAGTAGACCATGACAGTGGTGGTGAATCTGATTAGGCCTAGTGTAAGATCTCAGTGCCCCAACCGAAACTAGGTTTATAATTGTACATTTTTATAACAATTAAGAATATGTGTTCACAATACAAAATGTGTTTAGTGGATATATAAAATGGTATTTTTTCAAATAGAAAGAACATTTTAACATTGCTCCTAACTCTGAAGATATAAAGTTTGACATGTAAAAAATTTATGTTTGTCTGGATTCATAAATATGATGAGTTTATATGCTACATAATTTTGTACTTGTTATTGATAAATTATATGTTATTGCCAATCTTGATGTGATATATTATATAATATTGTTTCTTGTAAGGAATAAATATTACTATTGTATTATAGTATGTTGCCAGGGTAATGTCAATTTTCATAAAAACATGCTCTGTTGCAAGTTTTATCAATATAAAAAAATGTATTCAATAAGTCCATCAAACTATATATTTTCTGAAACTAGAGAAGTGTATAAATAATTTTTATGTTTTGGAATTTTGATTGTAATACAAATATACCACTTTTTTACGTTGGTCCTACCCCCTCTAAAACAAAAAAATATATAAATAGTTTCAAATAAAAAATAGAATTTTACTTATAAAAGTAAGCATAGTAAGAAATGTTTTTTAAACAAAAAAAATATATAAAATCATGAATAATCAAATAACATTTAGTATTTTTTATAAAATATCTTTGCAAAACCTGGAAAAGTGGCCTACCAATAGAGGTAATTTAGTTGCCAGTTCATGGATTAAGTTTGAAATTATTGGTTAGCTGCTCTTACTGGCCAGATTTGCTTTAACAGTAACAAAACAAGACCGTTTAGCATAATATATTCTTGTTACAAATGACACAGGAATGGGTATCGAATACAGAATTGAGACCAAAACAATTTTGGTGTTGGAATCAGAATATAATTTTTTTTATCGACCCTTCACTATTTATAAGTAAACCTTTACATATGTAAGTGTCAAAAATATGACTGCAACCAGCATTTTCTGTATTATATAGTAATAGAGGGATTGGCAGTAAAAAGGCTAAGGATCAGGCACATACAGTTTTTATGTTAGAGTTTAAACAAAATAAATAACATATATTTATAAAAGACAATTACCTCGTAATTTTTTTGGGTCTCTTTTTCGTCAACTTCTTCTTTTTTCCTGAAGGTGATTCCTGTGTGGCTCTTGGAATACCAGGAAATTTTGACCTGTTCCTCTACATCTTCTGCAACAGATTTAGTCTTTTTTAGCATTAATTTTAACGATACTCAACATTTAACTACTATTTTTATTAAAGCACTAGTTTTGACATTAAACAGTATTAGTTTGAGAAACAAATTATTTATTTTAATGATACTAGAATATTAAAAAAAATTAATATTGCATTTGAAGCACCTGTAAGGGAGCATTGTATTACACCATTAGCATTATTACCAAACATTATAAAACTTATTTTTATCAGTCTCTTCATTGTGAACTTTCGTAGCACAAGAAGAAATACTTAAAGAATTAAATTTAGAAATAAAAACGTGTTTTAACTTATTCAAGTGAAATTTTACAAAAGACTACAAAAATATGCATTATAAGAAGAATTTTTTACCTTTTTGTAGTAATATCACAGTTGGAATCCTCAAATTATTCATAGTGACTCTATATAAAAAATAATGTCAGAGAGCAGACATATAATGTATATATATATATATATATATATATATATATATGCTTTAGTTAATAAACTTGTCTGTGTTGTTTATTATGTGCAGGTAAATGCAGTGTATGGTATTATTTTGTGAATTTGACACATACTTACTTTTAGTGCCTCCAAACACATTAAATTTGGTAAGACAAGATGCCTGCTGTGATTGGATGTACCAAAGAATTTTTTATAAGATTGGGCATGTCAAGGTGCGTTGATGTGATTGGATGTTTCAAGATGCTTTGATAACTGCATTTCAAGAGGTTTATATTTCCACATAGTTTACATAAGTTTACAATATCAATAATTTTAGATAACAGTGTTACAAGAACAATACAAAATATCATAAATATCAAAATATTTAATTATAAATAACATAGCAATATTCATGCTCTAAGCTACAAAAACGTAACAATTATAAAAGTACAATATTATATTACAAAATAGAGGACCCGTGCAATCATTACCGAAAATAAAGGGGAAAATAAACCAAACCGAACAGATTATCTAAAAGCCTACGTAACAGAAGAGTTGCCTCACATACAGATGGAGGTGCTTTTTATTAGATAGCAATTTTTTCACGAGGCAGGAATATAATTAACACAATCACTTAACAATTTAAAATAACTGAGATTTATATATTATATGTTGTTTGTCTTGTAAGATTCATTATATGAGGTAGTCAAAAATACCCAGCATTTATCAATTACAATTAACTGAAAATATGTAAAATGATTTACCCTGTTTTCCTCCAAAGTAAATAAATTCCTCCTGCATTCATACACGTGTTTCACCTTTCATACAACTGTTCTAAATACTTCTAGAATTCATTTTTAAAAGCTTTTTCTATTAGTTTTGGTTCCAGTGTGCAAACATAACAAATTGAAATGGAATAATTGCTTATGCAAGGATGCACAAGGGTACAAAACTGTGATCTAGTGGAAAAACAAAGATATACGTGATTGTTAGCGTGTAGAAAGAACTTGAGTGCCGCTCGGGTAGTTCCCCACTGGGGTAATACAGACAGATAAAACAGTTTGTGCTAACATGTTCAGCATACAAAATATTAGTCCGAAACATTGTGGCTTGAGTCGACGCTTACAACTCATTTTACTAAAAGACTGTTTTAGAACATGGAAGCTAATAACAAACCCCACAAGACGGAATTCACTCATTTTTATTTCAACTACATAATTTTTTAACTACATAAGCTAAGTGTAAATCTCTTTTTGTAATAAACAAACACCCACTGCACTTTTATAGGAGTTATATTAGGATCACTCTTTGACATTCAAAAAGAGTGTTCAAAATACTACAGGAAAGGTTTGACCAGAATAAACATGCTGCTAAGTGTTATTATCTAATTGGGAGTTTCATGGGCTAATAACAAATATCTGCTTATTTTAGCTTTGTCCTTTGAATTATTAACGGCTGAATTTTGTGCTACACTGTTATTCAACAGCACTCACATTGGAAATGTTAAACTTATCAACATGAGAACAATTATTGCAGCAGCTTCATTTTACTGACTCCCTGTACTGTGTAGTAATACTCCTTCAGAAATCTGACACAGAGATTAGTAATATAATGTTAGCACATGTAATTAGCCTGCGGACAGGGTTGCAGCCCTCCAGTCTGTAATATAGTGTGGCTTGGTCCGTTCCTTCAAGAAAAAAATTACAACTATTTCTTGAATTAAAAATGATAAGAGGGAAGGGTCATGAAAGAGATCCAATTTAAGGATGAATTTTTTTCTTAAAACATTAATTTACTTACCAGGATTAACATTAGGCAATGTCCCCTCCAGGGCATCTTTTATCAGACCAATTCGTCTGGTTTAAATCAGCTGCCTTCCAACGTCCAGGTATCCTCCAGTACGTTTCCTGGAAAATATTTCATTTTTGCTACATATTAACTCAAATTTGTGTAAGTCAGATTTGTCAGCCCAGTGCTCACTTATGTGAGCGGCAAACTCAGTAACTGGAACTGGGCTATTCTTTGATTAAGATACATTAGCTAAGACAATGTAGAGTTCATAATTAACTTAATGTGAGTGAAATTCCAGCAAAGAACAGTTTGTATAGAACGAAAATTGTTTAGAGCATCTGACATGAAACTGGATAGAGCAGCCAGCACAAAAATAGTCTGGAAATTTCTGGTAAGTCTGAATCCCCCCTCTACTCCACGCCCAACACCGCTGCCAATTTTAAGTTATGAAAAATTACTGATCCATCTCAGCATATGTTGCAATAAACAAACATCATCATCTGTCAATGTCAACAGAATATGAGAATTCATTCACCAGCTAGCTTTTGCAGACGTCAATTAAGTGGACAGTATGTCTGTGGGAGCAGCTGGCGGTCAGCAGTGACAACCACTTCAAAATGCCTCAGATAATCACAATCTTAGCCATTTTAACTGAAATAACAATAAATTATAAAAAGAGATACGTTAAATTTTCCAATCTTAAAAATAGACTAGAATTTCAGTTAAATTATGACAACATACAAATTGAAATTTTCAATGAATACATCTGTAAAAAGTATGTTATAAATTGTTTTTTGGTAATTTAAAAAATACTTTAATATTTTATTAGCAGACGTGAACAGTGTGACAGCAGGAGGTCTATCGTAACAATATAAAGAGGAAAATACTAAAATAGAAATTGTGATTATTAGAAGGTTTGTTTCGTCAGTTAAATGATGCTTGTTTTGAAAACAATAGATGATTTCCCAAACATCTGCTTTATGCCTGTGACTGGTGAAGGCTCATCTACATAAGAGAATAAAGAGGTTAATAATCTCCAGGTTACTGTACTGGATTTGTGACAGTGCTTGGAATGCTGATGTCGTACCTGATCTGTTGGTTTGTCAATGGACAATATATCGAGCAGCTGGAGAAAGGTGGGATTATCCATTGCCTGTATACAAGATGCAGTGAGAGGCAATAAGGCAATGCCTTCCTCATCATCTCCATTGTCGTCCAGATCATCCAACACTTCCTGTAGCGATACCTTCAGCCATTCCAGAGCCTCCTGCATTTCTGCACACCATAACAGCAAATTACCAAGACCGAACTACATAGTTTCTAAATTTATAGCCTTCTCCAGATGAGATAATTTGATTTAATGCTTACACTGGAAATCATATCCACCACAAACTTGAACATCACTGGAAAAACTACTTAAGGTACTGATTTATTTTTATAAAGCTTCACTATAATGTTCAATCACATATCAATACAATATTTTCAGCTTTTGTTAAGCTTTTCAAACTTGTATACACCATTGAAAATGTCAATACAAAACTTACTATGAACCATTATTTCCAGAAAACATGTTATCCTTTTTGTGATGTTTTACATAAGGTTTGTACATTTTTGTAAGGATTTAAAGGTTTTATAATTTTATTCACACTACCCTATTATATAAGTGTGTGAGAAGTTTCTTAATTATTAAATTTAATAAATAAGCAAAATTTTGTAAACTAAAACACACACGCATATACAGTATATATAAAACGGATGAAACAGCCTATGATAGAGAGCATGTGTATACGTATTCCTGAATCAAACATATCAAGAAATCTGAAATGTAACAGATCAAACATGTTGCACTTCATGTACTCGTCAGCAGAGTAAAAAGCTTTTGTCATAAGCCAAGTTGCAATCTTTAATTTAAACTTATTAATTGGTAGTTCTCTTATAGCTAATGTTGTTGGGAATTGTAAGTATTAAAGGTCCGAGTTAGTCTTATATATATATATATATATATAAATACAAGCAAGAGTCATTATTTTAAAATTACAAAAAGACTGTCTGCAGGACTCTTGATTAAAAAGATCCGCCATTAACCTGATTGCCTTTTTTTGCCACAAGAAAACTTTTTTGGAGGCACCACAGTTGCCCCATAGACGGGTACCATAACAAAGGTATGGAACAGTCCAAAGTAGGTCATTAAGGTCACTCAAGTAAACCACCAATCAGGAGGAATAATGTTTCACTTGCAACAACTGGTGATTCAATTATTTAAAGTATTGTCATAATCAGCAGTTGGAAAAAGAAAATATGTCACTGAAATCTACGATATATTTGTCGATCCAGTAGTATATGAGTTATGTTAGTTTATTTTCAAAAGTATACCATAACAAATGACAAATGAAGCTGCCATCAAATTGTCCGAAATTTTGGGTGATGCCACTACAGAATGGCAAAGTCATGTGAAGTTCAAGGAGTTGTTCTTTCACCCTTTCTGTGAAGTCCAACTGCAAGGAGAACTCTGATAACATAGTTCTAAAGATCTCTGGCAGTTTTTGTGATACCATTAAGAAACTTAAGAATGAGGTTCTACAAGCTTCAGACACAATAAATTGTTCTCCAAAGACATCTGTTCCTTTTACCAAGAAAAGGAATAAGACTAATTTGTAAAGGTTCTCCTTGAATGGCACTCATATTACAACCTAGAGGAGGACTATCAAATTCAAACATTTAACCTTAAATAAATCACTTACTTTGAATAAACATCTTACTGGTATTTTTAAATTTTAAAAGCAGGCTCTTTTTGTCAAAGTGCTTAAGAGGTTAGTCATGAAATTTGAAACTGACCACTGTCTAAGGATTCGCACTGCATTATCATGATAAAAAATTACCTGCATCAGCAACCCGCTGCAAATTGCAACACATCTGTGCCAAAGAAGGTTGGACCAGTGTTCGCTGTGCTTTCTTTGTAGTCCTTGACTTGTGCGTGCTATCTCCATCATCGTCAGACCAAGAGTCATAGATACTCTCGTCATCACTTCTCTGCCCCCACACTACAAAATTCATTTGGTTTTTTAATTTTATTTTAAAATAAAAACACTAAAAATCAAATACCTGATTAAAGAATTAATTTATAAGATTCAGTAAAAGTTTATCCAGTTACAAAATCAAAAGCAGGGTTATCTAAACTGAGTTATAAATTTACTTCAAATTAGGAATGAATCAAATTGAAATAAAATGGATTAACTCATTCTTGGCTATAAGTGATTTAAAAACTGCTGTAATCTTCTACTACAGACTATCAAGTAATTTATTAATAAGTTAAACCTCTATAAAGCAGTGTCTTTAAAAAAATGTTTAAGTCTTATTGGAATTAAATTTAACATATATTTGGCCAATGTGTTATAGTTAAGGATGTTCTGATGCATCTCTGAAACACCCAGATTTGACTTAGCTTTTATTAACAGGTTGATATACATCCCACAGTAAAATGCTGCAGAGTCAGATTTTCATTATTTGGAGTAAAGTAAGGGTGAAGCATCTATTTTATCCTCATCCACTACCTGATTTTGGGTTAAACAGTCTGATGTGGTTTTTGGTCTGGTACAGATTGATCGTTAATTATGTGAACATAACTTTGTTAATATGAGAACATTTTGCTAACGGGCATGTAATGGCAGTAGCCTGTTGTTGTGAGCAATTTCCTAACAGGACTATGTTTACTTTATTATTTTTTTACTTCAATAGGTTTTAATTATTTAATATGTTATAGTGAGAGAAGAATAAGATAGCGGCAAATTGATAATGGTGTGTGTAGTCGCATACTGCACAAAACGTTTACATTTCCAATGTTGAATGAAATATACATATTTTTTATTCAGAAAAATTATTTCTATGTAAAAATCTGTATGTGTTAAAGACAATAAACTATCAGAGAAACGTGCTAACATTTTGGAAGATTTACTTAATTTATTTTTGTATAGCTGTTTATAGACGACTTAAATAAATTGCAACAGGGAGTGTACTCGTGAACAAACAGCAGGCAACAGATGTAATGGTGCGTTAAACTGTAATATACAAACATAAGGGTACTGTCATTATTGAGAACTCTTCAAAAATTGGTTGACATGATTCCCTATTCCCTACCTTCACATTCTTGATCAACCTAAAACCTGCTTTTAGTATAGGAAAACTCTTTCTGCTACATTACTATTGCTCCAGAGGGCTATCCCATAGACAAGTGAGTGAAAATAACAAAATATGTCCATTTACATATCTCTATTTGCACATAAGTTTTAATACGTTACAAGCAAGTAACCTCTAGATAGCTTTGTACATAAACTATTTAGGTGGGTATCCTACTAAGTCTGTCATCTAAATGAACCCCTAATAAATTATTTTAGTTACTTCTATTTGCTACATCATATATCTTAAACTAAATTAAATATATTGTGTATATTTAAACAATTTCTCTAAACCAATTAAAAACAATCATAGCATTACTCTGCACAACATCTAAACTAATTAGTAATTACTAAAATTAAGTAAGGTTATATTCATATAAGACAGTACACAAAGTACATTTAATGCAAAATAATTTATTAGTATAAACAACAGCCCAAGAACAGAACCTTGAGTGATACCACCTTGAACGATTTTAACCCTGGATTGGTAAGGCGTCGTCTTGATGACGACGCAAAACAGCAGTTTTGTGTGTACTGGCGGAAACGGTTTTGTTTGTTTTACGTGTCCGTTAGTGCCAACTCAGTTGACCTTGATCCGGGTGCGTGAGTGGAGGGGATAGGCGCTAGCCCTGTTGTATCTGTGCGTAAAGTGGTCTAGTAGTCACTCCGACGAACCCTTACCGTGTAAGTAAGTTTTAAGTTTATATTGCGTAGTTCTGTGGACGAATCCTTACTTGTTTCATAGAACGTTTGTTTGACGAAGCAATACTTCTTGTGTGTTAGTTACGTCGTCACAGTGACGAAACGGTACATTGTTCTGTTTAAATTATATGTTTACTGACCTGTGTAGTGTTTCTTTGTGCGGTTTGGTTTTTTTATTATTTCCTATCCAAAGTAAATATAATTTTTGACAGGTTTCAAAATGAATTCTGATGAACTAAAAAGGCTACAGTGTATTGAACGTTACCTAAATGAGAACACTGACTCAGAAAGTGATGTTTCTGCCGATTGTGAAGAATAGACCATATTTTTCGGGTTTAGACAATTGTAGTGATGATACAGATGCCGACCCTGATTACGAACCAGGTTAGCGGGCTTAGTGATGATGAAGACTTAGTTATGTATAGTAGAGGACTCAAAAAAGAATGAAGATGATGCTGTTAAAACAACGATTGAATTTGTAATCAGAAAAATATTGTTATGCATCATCAGATCTTAAAGCTGAAAATTGTACTGCTGGAACTAGACCTCTAGCTGTAAACCAAGCTCCATTACCATCTCCTCCTTCTGTTCAGACTATTGAGGGCTCCACTCCCTGGTGCTGAAACAGGTGAAGACATGGAGTTGGATGAAGAAAAACTCGGTTTCCGCAACTATTGAATGTGTAATTGAAACTTACTCTCGGGAATCACCACTTCCTACTGAAGCACCACTGGCCCCTACTAAAGCAACACTACCCCCTACTGAAGCACCAACTAGGCCCCGTACTAAAGCAACACCACCCCCTAGCTGAATGGCACCATCGCCCCCAAACAGAAGCAACCATCCGCCCTCCTACTGAAGCAGGCACCGAGCCTTGCTGCTGAAGCACCACCCAACTCTCCGGCCCTTGTCTGCTAACCAGTCGCCATACTGAAAAGTATTTTACAATAAAACTAACTTCCAGAATCGTTCTCATCCAAAACAACGTTGTACTGGCCCTATTCGTGTCCATGAGAGGAAAAAAAGTGGTAAATTTTGGAAAAAATATTCCTTCCCCAAACAGACAACACCCGAGCCGCTGCCCACGAAATGTTTGTGCACATTCCGTCAAGGTCCTACACATGGTGGAACGAAAACTAATATTAAATATAGTTTTATGGTTAATTCACTACGTTATATATGTTCATTACAACAAAGTGTCCAAAGGAGAAAAAACCTATTTCCAAGAAGGCAAATTTTGGCAAAGGAACTCATGCTGTGAAGCTTCTCCGTCCTTAGGATGGCAACATCGTTTGCAGAAATGACTTAACTTAAAGCAAACCTCGTTCTTCAATCCTATTTGCGAGGAATTCTTCATGTAGAAGAACCAGCAGCTCCGTCCAGTTTCCTGTCCCAACAGTCAAGGACGGAAAATATGCAGTTTCTGCCCTTCATCAAAAAACGGCCGGATGAACAACTCACTTCTTCTGCGAGCGTTTGTTACCGAGCCGATGTGTGGAGAGCAATCAAGGACATATGGTGCATAAGGAATGCACAATCTAACGTAAAGTTACTGAAACTATTGTACCAACTTGTGTAATATTTTAAAAACTTCTGGTAAACAAAAAAATCTCATTTTTGTAAAATAAAGATAGTAAAAAATAATTGTCTTTTTCCTTAAAGTATGACCTCCCTGACGAAGCCTTTACCAGTATAGTAAGGTTTTAGGAGCGTTACCAATCTAGGGTTAAACTCTGATACATCAGAGCCTTTTTTTTTTTGGAGGGGGGCTACCCATTTGCCTCATAATTATTTAGGATAGGAGGTCACTTAAGTTTATATATCACTTTATAACCTTGTACTACAATAACAATGGAGGTTTTTCTTAAAAATAAATCCATGAGATATAGGCTACGCAAATGCTTTAAGACAAGTACATTAAATAGTGATCAGATAATATTTCCGTTATTTTAAAAA
>NW_025786201.1:0-16808 GCF_021130785.1 Homalodisca vitripennis | reverse complement strand
CCAACGGTGCATTTAATTTAGACGAATAAGTGACCTCATGACGGCCGACAACCGACCTTTTATTGACGTTGATATATTAAAAGATCAGCTTACAGAGCACCTGGTTGTAACCAAAGTTTTCCATTACGAGTGCACTTTGTTTGGTTTAGTCTCAAGTGGAGTGGCTTTTATACGAGAACAACTGGCACCGTTCCAACGGTGCATTTAATTTAGACGAGATAGGGACCTCTGACGGCAGCGAACCACATCACCTTTTTGCACGTTTGGTGATATATTTAAATTTCAGCATACAGGGCACCTGTGTAACCAAATTCTTCATTGCGGGCCACGTTCTTTGGTTGTTAGTCCTCAAAGGAGTGGCTTTTATACGAGAACAGCACCGTCCAACGGTGCATTTTTAATTTAGACGATAAGCATCTCTGACGGCCCGACACCACCTTTTTGACGTTGGTATATTAAAGTTCAGCATACAGGGCACCTGTGTATAAATTTTCATTGCGGGCACTTGTTTGGTTAAGTCTCAGGAGTGACTTTTATACGAGAACGCCCGTCCAACGGTGCATTTAATTTAGACGATAGCATCTCTGACGGCCGACACCACCTTTTTGACGTTGGTATATTAAAGTGCAGTATACAGGGCACCTGTGTACAAAATTTCATTACGGGCACTTGTTTGGTTTAGGTCTCAGGAGTGACTTTTATACGAAAACTCCCGTCCAACGGTGCATTTAATTTAGACGATAGCATCTCTGACAGCCGACACCACCTTTTTGGACGTTGGTATATTAAAGTTCAGCATACAGGGCACCTGTGTACAAATTTTCATTGCGGGCACTTGTTTGGTTAAGTCTCAGGAGTGACTTTTATACGAGAA
Source organism: Homalodisca vitripennis (assembly GCF_021130785.1). Lineage (NCBI taxonomy): Eukaryota > Metazoa > Arthropoda > Insecta > Hemiptera > Cicadellidae > Homalodisca > Homalodisca vitripennis. The sequence continues at coordinate 15,934 of NW_025786201.1, read as the reverse complement.
CGCCCATCCAACGGTGCATTTAATTTAGACGATAGCACCATCTGACGGCCGACATTACCTTTTTGACGTTGGTATATTAAAGTTCAGCATACAGGGCACCTGAGTACAAATTTTCATTGCGGGCACTTGTTTGCTTTAGTCTCAGGAGTGACTTTTATACGACAACGCCCGTCCAACGGTGCATTTATTTTAGACGATAGGACCTCTGACGGCCGACACCACCTTTTTGACGTTGGTAATATTAAAGTTTAGCAAACAGGGCACCTGTGTACAAATTTTCATTGCGGGCACTTGTTTGGTTTAAGTCTCAGGAGTGACTTTTATATGAAAACTCCCGTCCAACGGTGCATTTAATTTAGACGATTAGCACCTCAGACGGACGACCACACCACCTTTTTGACGTTGGTATATTAAAGTTCAGCATACAGGGCACCTGTGTACAAATTTTCATTGCGGGCACTTGTTTGGTTAAGTCTCAGGAGTGACTTTTATACGAGAACGCCCGTCCAACGGTGCATTTAATTTAGACGATAGCATCTCTGACGGCCCGACACCCACCTTTTTGACGTTGGTATATTAAAGTTCAGCATACAGGGCACCTGTGTACAAATTTTCATTGCGGGCACTTGTTTGGTTAAGTCTCAGGAGTGACTTTTATACGAGAACGCCCGTCCAACGGTGGCATTTAATTTAGACGATAGCACCTCTGACGGCCGACACCACCTTTTTGACGTTGGTATATTAAAGTTCAGCTTACAGAGCACCTGTGTACAAAGTTTCATTACGGGCACTTGTTTGGTTTAGTCTCAGGAGTGGCTTTTATACGAGAAACGCCCGTCCAACGGTGCATTTAATTTAGACGATAGCACCTCTGACGGCCGACATTACCTTTTTGACGTTGGTATATTAAAGTTCAGCATACAGGGCACCTGTGTACAAATTTTCATTGCGGGCACTTCTTTGGTTTAGTCTCAGGAGTGGCTTTTATACGAGAACGCCCGTCCAACGGTGCATTTAATTTAGGCGATAGCATCTCTGACGGCCGACACCACCTTTTTGACGTTTGTATTTTAAAGTACACCATACAGGGCACCTGTATACAAAGTTTCATTACGGGCACTTGTTTGGTTTAGTCTCAGGAGTGGCTTTTGCACGAGAACGCCCGTCCAACGGTGCATTTAATTTAGACGATAGGACCTCTGAACGGCCGACACCATCTTTTTGACGTTTGGTAATATTTAATTTCAGCTTACAGAGCATCTGTGTACAAAGTTTCATTGCTGGCACTTGTTTGGTTAAGTCTCAGGAGTGACTTTTATACGAGAACGTCCGTCCAACGGTGCATTTAATTTAGACGATAGGACCTCTGACGGCCGACACCACCTTTTTTGACGTTTGGTATATTAAAGTTTCAGCTTACAGAGCACCTATGTACAAAAGTTTCATTACGGGCACTTGTTTGGTTTAGTCTCAGGAGTGGCTTTTATACGAGAACGCCCGTCCAACGGTGCATTTAATTTAGACGATAGGACCTCTGACGGCCGACATCACCTTTTTGACGTTGGTATATTAAAGTTCAGCATACAGGGCACCTGTGTACAAATTTTCATTGCGGGCACTTCTTTGGTTTAGTCTCAGGAGTGGCTTTTATACGAGAACGCCCGTCCAACGGTGCATTTAATTTAGACGATAGGACCTCTGACGGCCGACACCACCTTTTTGACGTTGGTATATTAAAGTTCAGCATACAGGGCACCTGTGTACAAATTTTTCCTTGCGGGCACTTCTTTGTTTAAGTCTCAGGAGTGACTTTTATACGAGAAACGTCCGTTCCAACGGTGCATTTAATTTAGACGATAGGACCTCTGACGGCCGACACCACCTTTTTGACGTTGGTATATTAAAGTTCAGCTTACAGAGCACCTATGTACAAAGTTTCATTACGGGCACTTGTTTGGTTTAGTCTCAGGAGTGGCTTTTATACGAGAACGCCCGGTCCAACGGTGCATTTAATTTAGACGATAGGACCTCTGACGGCCGACATCACCTTTTTGACGTTGGTATATTAAAGTTCAGCATACAGGGCACCTGTGTACAAATTTTCATTGCGGGCACTTCTTTGGTTTTAGTCTCAGGAGTGGCTTTTATACGAGAAACGCCCGTCCAAACGGTGCATTTAAATTTAGACGATAGGACCTCTGACGGCCGACACCACCTTTTTGACGTTGGTATATTAAAGTTCAGCATACAGGGCACCTGTGTACAAATTTTCATTGCGGGCACTTCTTTGGTTTAGTCTCAGGAGTGGCTTTTATACGAGAACGCCCGTCCAACGGTGCATTTAATTTAGACGATAGGACCTCTGACGGCCGACACCACCTTTTTGACGTTGGTATATTAAAGTTCAGCATACAGGGCACCTGTGTACAAATTTTCATTGCGGGCACTTCTTTTGGTTTAGTCCTCAGGATATGGCTTTTATACGAGAACGCCCGTCCAACGGTGCATTTATATTTAGACGATAGCACCTCTGACGGCCGACACCACCATTTTTGACGTTGGTATATTAAAGTTCAGCATACAGGGCACCTGTGTACAAATTGTCATTGCGGGCACTTGTTTGGTTAAGTCTCAGGAGTGACTTTTATACGAGAACGCCCGTCCAACGGTGCATTTAATTTAGACGATAGCACCTCTGACGGCCGACATTACCTTTTGACGTTGGTATATTAAAGTTCAGCATACAGGGCACCTGTGTATAAATTTTCATTGCGGACACTTCTTTTGTTTAGTCTCAGGAGTGACTTTTATACGAGAACGCCCGTCCAACGGTGCATTTAATTTAGGCGATAGCATCTCTGACGGCCGACACCACCTTTTTGACGTTTGTATTTTAAAGTACACCATACAGGGCACCTGTATACAAAGTTTCATTACGGGCACTTGTTTGGTTTAGTCTCAGGAGTGGCTTTTGCACGAGAAACGCCCGTCCAACGGTGCATTTAATTTAGACGATAGGACCTCTGACGGCCCGACACCATCTTTTTGACGTTGGTATATTTAATTTCAGCTTACAGAGCATCTGTGTACAAAGTTTCATTGCGGGCACTTGTTTGGTTTAGTCTCAGGAGTGGTTTTTATGTAGAGAACGCCCTTTTAAGGATACATTTTTACATTTTAGTCATTATATTTGGGTTTTTATTTATTATAAATTTATCGGGAATTTCTTTGTGGTAAATAATAAATACGAAAAACTGTTGTAGATTTTGTGAAAAAATCGTATTTTACTAATTCGTTTTATATTATTATTTTAGATTTTGAATGTTTGTTAGCGCCTTCTGATTGTTGACTGCAACTTTGTTGCACGGAATACAAACGGACGATAAAGTGATGCTAACTTCACGGTGGTGTGCAGACGATGCATTACACCACATCGTAACACAACTCATAACACAGTAGTTTCGTATAAAGCTTTCGTATAAACGACGAGACATAAAAAGGATATAAAACGTTGTTGGGACGTGTTCTACTTTTGGAAAATGTAGCCTATTTTATTATTTTGAAAATGTAAACAAAACATTACCAAAAACATAAAATTAACTTCTAACAAGACAAAAACTTTTTAAACGTTATGTATTGGCCTCTTCGGGCCTGCACCAAAGCCTTCTTAAACAATACAACAGGTAGTAAACACAAACGGATAAAAAAGAAACTGAGGGAAGCAAGCAGTGTTCAGTTCGACTTCGGCATCGCTGTGAAACAGACGTAAACTACGGCAACTGTTGTTTAAGTGGTTGTCCGCAAGTAGATTCCTGTGTGTTCTGTGTTGTAATCCTATATCATCCAACCTTGGAGATTGGGTAACTATAACATGTAATTTAACCTATAATTTTCCTTTTCCTCATATTTGTTTATTTAATTTCCTTCATTCTATTTTAACTGTTCTTTGTTGGTATAACCAATTTAAATTTTAAGTAATATTCCTTTCGGCTGGTCCTGACATGTCGTCAGGTCTGGCCGGCAACGTGATGGACGATGAAACCTCTAAGGCAATAGAGTCTATTTTAACTAATGAAAATTTCCACAATAAAACGAAAACATGAAAACGATGACATTTCTGACTTAGAACATAATCAAAAAAGTGAAATTGCTCCCCCTAAACCAAAAAAACCTTTCACAATCAGATACTATAAACCTGAAAATAAAGGCCCCTTTGAGATTATTGTTCAGGACAAAAATAAAACTAAACTCAATGCTCTTCATATAGGAAAGATTATAAAGCTACACCACACAGACATTTGAGTATGTTAAACCATCCGGCCGCAATGTAACAATTTTTTTGCAAAAATGCGCAAACAGCAAACAATATTGTCGATTCCCGTCATTTATCCCAATACAATGTTTTTGTACCTTCAATTAGAATACACTCCAATGGTGTAGTGAATATAGACCCTAGTATCAGTGAGGATGAAATAATTAAAGAAACTGAATCAGACTGTACCATTATTGAGGCCAGACGTATTAAGCGTAGAATCAATAGCGAACTTTGTGACACACATTATGTCAAGTTAACTTTTGATTCCGATACTCTCCCTAATTACATTCATTTAAACTATGTCAGGGTTCAAGTAACTCCCCTATATAATCCCTGTGAAACAGTGCTACCGCTGCTTTGCATACGGGCACGTGGCAAATTCCCCATGCAAAAAACGAGAGAATTTGCAGAGACTGTGGCGATAAATTTCATTCTTCACCATGCCAACTCCCTCTTAAATGTATTCACTGTCTAGGCCCCCACAGCAGCAACTCTAAATACTGCCCTGAATTCATCAGAACAAAAACAGATCAAAGAAAGGATGAGCCTAAGAAAAGAAGACTACTTTACATCTAGTCAATTCTACCCGGTCACTTATAAGAATATTAGGGGACCCAAAAGACCTCAAACTTTTGCCGAGGCAAACCAAGTCCCTTGACTCTTCAGACACTAATCATTATCCGAATCTTCCACAAATATCTACCAAGTAATAGCCTAATTTCCATCTCTAATAGATACTCATCCCTTAGCACTGTACTAGATACGCCCACCACTTCCGGGTTACCTTCAAAAACACAGTTTATCGAAAACCTACCTCAAACACAAACCACACCTCAAACAAAACTTTCACTACTAACTATAAACCTAACTCAACCAAACCTATATATGCTAACCCTAAACCTAAACCTAACCTAACAGAAACAAAGACAGTTGACAAAGAACACTTACAGGCTCTTTTGAACACTAAAATTACAGAAATAAGAAATAAGGTTAAAACTTCTAATGTTACAACAAAAAAACAAATAGAATGAGCTACTAGCAACATTTATAATTTCAAACACTAACACTAAAAACTCTGCTAATACTACTCCAAAAAAAAACTTATTCAAGTACTAATAAAAAATAATAGCACTCTCCCCCCTGATAAAGTATGACAACCAGAAAAGCTAAACATACTCCAATGGAATTGCAGGTCACTTAAACCCAAGTGGCCTGAGATCACTCAATTTTTGACTAAAAAATCAATTTCATATTGGAGCATTTTCAAGAAACATGGTTAACTGATAATGAAAAACTATCTGATAGCAATTACAACATAATTAGTGTAAATAGGCTCGATGGATATGGCGGTACTGCCTTCCTTATACATAAATCTATATCATTTGAAAAAATGTCCGAATACAATGATAATAAAATTCAACTTCTGGAAATTAAATAAAACTATATAATAAATGTATCCATATATACAACATCTATTGTGCTGATAGTAAAATTGACCCCACCTTTTGAGTAACAAACTATTTCTAAATGGCAATAAATATTCATTAATATGCGGTGACATGAATGCCCACCACCCCTATTGGTTCTGCTTTAAGGCAAACCCCCGAGGTAAGGACATTTTCCGGGAATAACTCTCAATCCCGCTATATTATGATTAATAAAAATGCATTTAACCACCATCCCCAATTTGTATAATAGACAATCTACTAATTGATTTAACTTTTGCTACCCCAAACCTACATGCTCATATCACAAACTGGAATGTCTTAAATGATCCGATGGGAAGCAATCACTTCCCTATCTCTATGCAAATTGAATTCTATAGTAGGCCTACAAATGAAACACCTGTAAACAACTGTATAAGAAAAAATTTTAAATTAGCTAATTGGGATCTTTATACAAGAACTATACAAAACCAAATACAATTAATTGAAAACTTACCTTCTGAAATACAGTTTAATAAGCTGCTTGAATTAATACATTTTGCCACGGAAAAGGCCATTCCAAATATTAAAGCTTCGATAAATAAGCCAAATTTTTATACAAAACATTGGTGGAACGGAGAAAATGTTCACAATTTGTTGCACAAAGGAGATTGGCCTTTAAAATTTTAGAATTAATATGACCCCAACAACATATCATATTTATCAAGTAACTCAATTAAAAACAAAAGATGTAATTAATGCAGCAAAGAAAGTAGGTTGGGAAAACTTGTGCCAAAAAATAGGCAATAAACCCTCATCAAAATATGCTTGGAATATTGTTAAAAAACTAAAAAATCCACATGATATGAAATCAAAATCTGAAATGATAGATAATTTTGAACTTGGACAAAAATTTATGCAACACATTTTGCCACAATATGTACCACACAAAACTGAAATTCAACCCCCATTATTTTCTGAAAAATCACATATACTTGAAACTAATTTTAACATCAAAGAAATTATACAAGGCCCTTAAAATCTAAGACCAAAAGACACCTCACCTGGAGCAGATGGTATTACCTACTCCCTGATTAAAAAACTACCACCTGAGGCACTAGATATATTACTAAACGGTTACTTTGGGATTATACCGACCACACCAGTATGAAGAACACAAAAATAGAAATTTATAGAAACAAACATGATAGAACGAAAAAACAACTCTTCAATTACAAAATTACAAACTTACAAGCATTTCCAGGTATTGTGATCGGTATTGTTGTCGCTGTTATCTTATCTTTCTCGAGAATCCTGATTACGGCAGGCCGCGCGGCATCACGTGATTTGCACGGTACATCATTGCCTTTCCATTACAATTCAATTTATATTTCTGATTAGCCCCTCTAGAATTATATTTACTGATAGATACTATCTCGAGGGATGTTTTTCTTTCGTTGACATCAGCGCGAGCTTCGGAAGCACCTTCGGCCGGAGGCACTCGCATTTTGGGTGGCGGAATGTGATCAAGAATAAAAACAATGTTTTGAGTGTTTTTTTAATAAAAAGTTTAGTTTGGTAAATGTTTGTTTTTGTTGAATTTTTGTGTTTGGAGAAATTGTAGAGGTAAAACACGGAAGTACAACAAAGCGATGCACCAGCTGAACGGGCGGCGAGACTCCTGCAATCACGTTATCTACTAGAACGCTCGACTTTGACTCTGTCCTGAGGATGGGGAGGTGTTTGCGATAAGACAATTCCTGTTTTATATTGACGAAATATTGTTCTACGCTAATCTAGTAATCAGTAGAAACGAAATGTGAAATAACGATTCATGTCTGGGTGTTGGTCGGTATAATCCCAAAGTACCTACTAAACTTATATAATAATATTTGGGAATGGTATAATGGATTTCCCTGACAGCTGGAAAAAATTTCAAGGTTGTTGCACTCCTTAAACCTGGTAAAGATAAGGATAATGAAACATCGTATCGACCAATTTCCTTAATACCATGTTTTATTAAAATCATGAACACAATGATCAAAAATAGGCTTGTATGGCTTGTAGACTATTTAAAGATAATCCCTGATGCACAACACGCTTTTAGAAAACACCTCGGATGTGCTGATTATTTGGTGCAATTAATTTCAAATATACAAACTGCTTTTACACACAACGAATCCACTATTTTGGCGGCTTTAGATATTTCCTGTGCGTATGACAATGTAACATTTGCCTACTTTATGGACAAAAATGTTCATTAAAGGTATACCTAGGAAATTTATTGTGCACTGTCACAAATGGCTGGTTGATAGGCAGCTGACAATCACCTTCCCCGACTATCAGATTACAAGGACCACTTGTCGAGGGATCCCGCAAGGTAGTGTCCTGAGTCCTTTATTATTTGAGATATATATATATCAGACATAAATAAATGTCTACCTACTCAGGTAAAATCATTACAGTATGCTGACGATGTCACCTTATATTCATCTGGGTAAAAGTTATGACAACGTACAATTTAACCCTTTGGATGCCAGCCCATTTTCCAAAAGTACTACCCAGAAACGCCAAGGGCATTTACAGCAGTTTTGCAAGCTTTCACTAAATGTATCATAACTTTTTTATTTTTTAACAGATATTAATGATTTTTTACCATTATTTTGCTTATGAAATGCCCTTGTTCTGTTGGTAAATTTTAGTTGCATAAATGTAATTTAAACTTATACAAAAATTAAAAATTAAAAAAAAATTAAAATTTCCAAAAAACATTTTTTTTAGCACAAATAAGTGGTTTAAAAGAAAATGGTATGCTGATTTCCTGTTATATCCTAGTAAACTATATCTAACCCTTAACCTAATTACAAAATTTCAAAAGTCTACCTTATATAGAAGTCCAGTTATGATTTTTTTCACTAAATGTGACACGGGCACAGTTTTTTGTAATTTGCATGGACGTTGTATTTAATGTTACACTATATTCACAAATCAATATTTGACACTATACAAATCGGTACTTTGGGATTATACCAACCACACCACTATGAAAAACACAAAAGTATAAATTTATAGATATATTATAAACAAACATTGTAGAACGAAAAAACAACTTTTTAATTACAAAATTACAAACTTACAAAAGATTATCAAATTGTTAATGAGGTCAGATTCGCTTAAACTTTTTTCAATGAACATAGAACATTATAAAACGATGTATTTGAGTAACAGAACTAACATTCCATCAATCAACAAGCATTTCCAGGTATTGTGATCGGTATTGTGGTCGCTGTTATCTTATCTTTCTCGAGAATCTCGATTACGGCAGGCCGCGCGGAATCACATGATTATTTAAGTTTTTTGCACGGTACATAATTGGCCTTTCCATTACAATTCAATTTATATTTCTGAATCAGCCCCTCTAGAAATTATATTTACTGATAGATACTATCTCGAGGGATGTTTTTCTTTCGTTGACATCAGCGCGAGCTTCGGAAGCACCTTCGGCCGGAGGCACTCGCATTTTGGGTGGCGGAGTTTGATCAAGAATAATGACAAGTTTTGTGTGTTTTTTTTCAATAAAGAGTTTAGTTTTTGTTCGGTAATGTTTTGTTTTTGTTGAATTTTTGTGTTTGGAGAAATGTAGGGTAAAATACGAAAGTTACAACAAAGCGAACGGGCGGCGAGACTCTGCAATCACGTGTATCTACTAACACCGCTCGACTTTGACCTCTGTCTGAGGATGGGGAGGGGTTTGCGATAAGACAATTCCTGTTTTAATACTGACGAAATATTGTTCTACGCTAATCTAGTAATCAGTAGAAGCTAAATGTCAACTGTCTGAGGATGGGCAGGTTTGCGATAAGACAATTCCTGTTTTATATCGACGAAATATTGTTCTACGCTAATCTTATTAATCAGTTGAAGCTAAATGTCAAATAACGATTTATGTCTAGGTGTGGTCTGTAATAATCCCAAAGTACCAATGAATCTAATAAAAGGGGCATAGTAAAAATGCCCTAACAACAAAAGTAATGAGAGAATTACAAACGTAAACAACGCATAGCAACACGAACGTAACCTCAATCTCGACCAAAACAATTCAACAGCTGCGAAGCTCAAATACGACCAAACAAACAGTCCATAAACGAATTAACTACTTTGTGGTTGCAAAGCAACTAATCGACTATCGATTAGTCAAAATTTCGCGGCAATAAGATGAACTATAAGAAAATTACAGGTGAAAAACGTGACGTACCTATATTACGGCCGTTGGCGATTTTCAGTTGAGTAGCCGACGGCCGTAATACCGGTACGTTGGCATCCAAAGGGATAATATGCAATTTGTGATTAGACAATATGAATAAAGTATTAGAGGATTTAAATCTAAGCCTAAATCCTAATAAGAGTGTCATAACCATTTTTACTAGGAAAAGGTCAATTACAAACCTCAATACACAATTTTATATTGATGGTCAAACAATAAGAGTTGAAGATAAATTAAAACTCCTAGGTATTACTATAATAATAAATTAAAATTTAAACCATACTTAGAACAACTTATATTGCAATGTCAGAAGGACTTAAATATTTTAAAAATGGTATCATGTGGCAGAAACGGTGCCAACCCCGATTTTGGTGCTGAGTATATACAAAAAGTCTAATTAGATCCAAGATTGATTACTGCTCTTTTATTTATGGTCATGCTCCTAACTATATACTTGACAGACTTGAAAAAGTACAAAACCAAGCACTCCGATTAGCGATTGGGGCCTTTAAAACTACCCCTATCATTGGCATGCAATTTGAATGTGCTATACCTACACTATCCCTGAGAAGATTATCTCTTACTGAGCGACTAATTTATAAAATAATAACAGATACAACTCACCCAGCCTATCACAGTGTCATGTATCTATACATGCTAACTAATAATAACCCTTTCATGGAACAAAAAGAAAAACTCCTGTATATATACAAGCATTAAGCCTAGTAACAAACAATTAACCCCATAGAAAACAACTTAAAATTATTTGCTGTACCCCACGATTTAACCAAACCTATTGAAATTACTGGACGTAAATGTAAGCTGCAATACACTAATTAATGGTAGATTGCTTTGACAAGAAAGTCAGCAATCAAATATTGCAACAAGAATGGTATAATATGGTAAACATAACCTATAAGGATAATATTATGATCTACACTGACGGATCAAAAATTGACTCGGGCTCTGGCGCAGCCTTCTATATTCCGTGCTATGAACGAAAGACATATTTTCAAACTCAACCATATCGTTTCGAGCTATACAGCCGAAATGTATGCAATACTGAAAGCCGTTGAGTATACTAGAAAGATCACAAATAGTGAAATAGGTTATTCTGCTCTGACTGTAAATCTGTCATCGAAGCAGTTGATCAGGCATTATTGGGGAATAATAACAGTAAGCGACCTGACTTTGAAACATAATAGCGGTAATGATGAGAAACAACCACAAATAATTACACTTTACAATGGATACCTGGCCATAGTGGGATTAAAGAAAACGAAGCCGTAGATAAATTGGCAAAAGAATCAACAGGTCTAACTTTCACCAGCTACGAATTCTATGTAACTAATACTGATTTCAAATCGCACCAAAACAAAAAGATTGGGACTGAAATGACTGGTATATTAACATCATCCTTAAAGGGCAAATTGGTACAAAAATATCAAGCAATGTTTCACAAAGACACCTTGGTTCACAGCCTCTAAAATGTCGAGAGGTGAAATAGTTAATATCTGTAGGATTAGGCATGGGTCACGCTAATGTTTAACGCATGTCTTCACAGAATTAAATGTTATTTTACACCATTATGTCTAAATTGCACAATGGGAGTGGATGAAACATTGGAGCATCTAATCTTTCAGTGTCCCAAAATATAACGCATGAAAGAAATAACTATCTCCAAAAAACAAAAATCATTAGTGAGACATTTTCCAAGAATCTAAACTATGTAATCAGCACAGAAAAGTATGAAATGTATAATGAAATCAAACAATTTTTTAAAAGCAATCAAACGAAAACTTTAAATATAAAAACAAAGTCCATCTATACACAGACACAATACATAGATGTCATTCCAATCCTGGGGCTCTTCTTTTCCTTGGCCTACCTTTTTTCGGGATAGGACATTGCCTGATCGGCCCCTGGCAGAGAAGAGATTTCCTACACCTTCCCTTCCTGATACCCATCCTACTTACAAAATTCCTTAGAATATCCTAGCTTTATTGTAACTAACATAAATACTACAAAACATATTAACCACTGTAGCATTATTGTTGTAACTAACGAATCTAAATGTTTTTTTTTTTTTCAGATTACCAAACCGAAGACTGATGTCAAATTTTTAAAGTTCTTGTAAGAACTACCTACAAACGACGGACAACCACAAAAGTGAACATCGGGGCCTCATGGATTTTTAATCCAGGCCGCCACAAAAAGGTGGCAAAAGAAAAAGAAAAAAAAAAAAGCAAGCAGTGATACTTATAATAACATATTTTAAAAAGTGTTTTGAAAGATTATTTTAATTTAATCAATATAGATGTTTTATTCTTTGGATTTGTTTTTTAATTTCTAGGCTGTTGAATCAAATAATTAATTAGAGAATAGGCTACTAACCTAGTAGTTGGCAGAAAAACCAATAATGTCAAGCGATAAAGTAGCAGTGGTTAGTAGGCTTTGCTCATATTATTGTTATTAAAGTTTTTCTAAAATAAACAGGTTACTTACAATTATTTTTAAGTGCTTAAGATTATTGGTCTATGTAGGCTGGAATTAAACATGAACAAAAAAAAACTTAAACAGTTTAATCTATAACTTTATGTCTATAACGTATATGTATGGTTTCTAGGCTAATGAATAATGTTTTAAATTTAGGGTTTTTAAAGCCTTTATAAGATTTTAGACCCCAAATAGGGGTAGAGTACGATAAGCGACCCGGTTTTTTTATATCGAAGAATGTAACCATCGATACCTAATAATCTCATCTCAAATCCTAGACTATCAATCGATATAGAAGTATCCATGGTCCTCAATAACAATGCATACGTTTTAAATTAAAATATAAATTTAAGGTACTTTGGGATTATACCGACCACACCCAGACATGAATCGTTATTTCACATTTCGTTTCTCTCTACTGATTACTAGATTAGCGTAGAACAATATTTCGTCAATATAAAACAGAATTGTCTTATCGCAAACCCCTCCCCATCCTCAGACAGAGGTCAAAGTCGAGCGTCTAGTAGATAACGTGATTGCAGAGTCTCGCCGCCCGTTCAGCTGGTGCATCGCTTTGTTGTACTTCCGTGTTTTAACCTCTACATTTCTCCAAACACAAAAAATTCAACAAAAACAAACATTTACCAAACTAAAACTCTTTATTTAAAAAAACACTCAAAACTTGTTTTTATTCTTGATCACATTCCGCCACCCAAAATGCGAGTGCCTCCGGCCATCAGCGCGGGCTTCGGCAGCACCTTCGGTGCTGCCCCGCGCTGATGTCGACGAAAGAAAAACATCCCTCGAGATAGTACCTATCAGTAAAAATATCAAATTCTAGAGGGCTAATCAGAAATATAAATTGAATTGTAATGGAAAGGTAATTATGTACCGTGCAAATCACGTGAGCCGCGCGGCCTGCCGTAATCAGGATTCTCGAGAAAGATAAGATAACAGCGACAACAATACCGATCACAATACCTGGAAATGCTTGTAAGTTTGTAATTTTTGTAATTGAAGAGTTGTTTTTTCGTTCTTCAATTTAGTTCTATCATGTTTGGTTTTGCTATAAATTTCTATATATTTTCGTGTTCTTCAATACTGGGTGTGGTCGGTAATAATCCCAAAAGTACCAAATTTAATAATTAAAGTGGATCAAACAAATTATTTATAGACCAAAATTAGGAACAAACTGAAGAACGACCAGTGTTTTGCTCCTCTCACAGTTACGAGTTGATTATTCGCTTCTTTCCCACAAATTTTCACATAATGGGTTTTATCGGGTAACGAAGTCCCAAACATGTTTTGAAGCCTACGAAAAATATCGTCTTATCATGTTTCAAAGCCAATGTTCATGTTAGTTTTTCTAAAATTGGAACTGCTATTGCTACCTTTGTGAATAATCCAAATGTTACTTATGATAAAAATTGAAGATATTACCTTACGTGTATTATTACTTGAAAGTGTTTTAACACAGCCTGTTGTGTATAGAATTTTATATAAGTATTAATTGTTCAAAATAGGCCCTAATTAGTAATCTGGATTTATTATATCGATGGTTTATGCCTAAGTAATAATCGTTTGCCAATTTTCCGATATAAAAAACCGGGTCCAACGTTATCGTACCCTACCCCCTAACAGTGTTTAAGAAATATTACTCATAAATGATTTTAGAAATATGTTGGCTCCACTTATCATACTGCAACTCGTAACTTTCCATTCCCAAAAAGGAATATTAGGTACCTCCGCAAAACCCATATAATTGCAACCGAATAAATTATTTAAAGTGTTTTAAATTTGTAGATACCTGAATTACTCAATCAATCTTATGGGTCCAGCGGGAGGAAGTGGAATCAGGTGTTTTCAGGGTGGAGAAGAGGATAACAAACTAAAGGAGGGGTTAGGTAATCAATTGAACAATGGGGAAAGGTTTGTCAATATTTTACACAAAAATTTGAGAAGAAAGATTGGTTATAAAATTGTATTTGGAATATAATTTGATCTTTTTTTTTTTTATACCGTTTTTTATAACTGGTCATTTCATCATTTTGGCGCAATGTAGTTCCATCTTCCCCATAAGTAAAATATTAATTAATTGACTTATTTCACCTTTATTATTTTAGTGACCTGTTAGCTAACTTATTGTTCCTTTATATTGATTTCCGACATTGCTTTTTTCCTGATTGGTTAATTTAGGTTTGTATAGAACATGTACAGAAATAGTCACATATGTTTATTTCTTTTGTGGTGCCAAGTGAGATGATGTTCCTGCATATTTAATGGTAAAAGTTTGAGTACGTGTGCGTGAGTACACTGACACTTTTTAGTAGTACAGCGGCACGGACACCAATGCCATAACCCTTATCCCACTAGGTAGTGTGCATGTATAACAGAGAACCTGTACTTTCTCATGTCAATTAACTCAAATAGTACAAGTAGCAGACCTTAGCTTTGCGTATGTAGAAGGTTAGAATGTGAGTGGCGTCTTCCTCCATTCCTAATACTGGACACAAACATCACTAACTGCATGTGGTTTCTCTCACTGGCTTGTAGCACAGTTGTTCGTATAGTGTTTATTAGTGAGGCCCTCACTTTCACTCTACGATTGGTTGCAATCATCATTGTGTGACTCTGTAAAATGTATATTAGTGGTTTGGCTCTTTATATTGATTATTTTTAGTTTGACTGGTATAAATGACGTGCTCGTGAGGATGAGTACAATAGTGATTATCAACTAAGTGATTTATTATGACTAAACAAAAACCCCTGATAACAACATTCATCGGACTTTCGATTTCAGTAATATGTTTCAGCCAGCAAAGCCTGGAATGAGGAATATTCTCTTAACAGGTGACAATGAGCTACTGATACGTAATCCCAGGCAAATATTATTTTTTCGATCTGTTCATAAGCATAGAAGGTATCTATTGACAATTTTTGTTATTAGCTATCTTAGTATGTGTGTTTGATTCTGTTTTCTCTTCTCATCAGTTATAAAAAAACTTTCACAATCAGACCTAAAACTTTGAAAAAGGCTGCGCCATTTTTTTGAAACTATTAATAAATAAATTTCTTTTATGTCAACCTATGGGTTAAAGTTACAATCATAATAAGACATGTAAAAATGTGCAAAATTAACAATAATGTAACTAAAAAGCTTGTTTTTTTAGTTATGATTTTCCATAATTAAGATACAGACGGATTCCTAAAGTGAGCCAAAGTAGACTTTTATTACCATTAGAATTTAGAATTCTTGTGGTTTATAATAGTTGCAATTTTTTTTATTAACTAAACCATTTTCCAACTTGTAAACAATATAATTTCAGGTTACAGGGGGAAAACAAAGGAATTGGTTATGGAATTAGTGAAAAGGACTATTGTGAGAAGTTCAAAGGTGTGGTTGGTACCTTGAACAGCCCGAGATAGTAAACGGGG
>NW_025786200.1:0-17617 GCF_021130785.1 Homalodisca vitripennis | reverse complement strand
ATTTTTACTATTGGGCCCACAGTAATAATCGTATTCTTAAAGAAATTTGGCATTTATGAGAAAACTATCTTTAAAAGAATATTCCAGATAATTTTAAAAATTTTCCGATTTATATATAGTTGTAAAATTTTCCTAAAAGTGTATTAGTAGCTTTAATTAAACGTATCAAGATTGTATAGATCATTATAGTCTTAACTGCATGGAAACCATTTCCTTAAAACGTACTTCAACAGTTATACTGTAGATTATTTAAGACCAGTTCTTTCTTAAAAATTCTTATTGTGAAATTCTGTTAAAAAAAAAACTAAAATAAAATTCGTAACAACATTTATTCATATAATCCATAAAATCTATGAAGTAACAATGACAGCGCATAAACAAGCTTTTATAAAAACACATCTGAAACAATAAAATGTTTATTCAAACAACGCAACACATAAAAAGAAATACATGAAACGTTCAACTAACCTCTGTTTTTGTCTATCCAGAACACTAACAACTGCTGAGTGAATTGTTGGTTATCGCAGCTGATATTGTTGTAACACCAATTACTATTCATATCCGAGTGATGTACACAATTTTCGGTCAAACTTGACACTGCGTTTACAACAGTTTTATAACGATTAGTAGTTTTTAACATTACAAGCAATTTTTTACGAATCATTTTTTCCATTTTTACTACAAATATAATTTTATGAAAAACATAAACTTGCAAGATTAATATTCTTAATATTTTAAAGATTGGCCGTTCATTCAAAACATTCAAAATTCTGCTATGTACAAAACAAAACTAAAGAAAGAAATTGTATTATTTACTTCAACGGGAAATCCAATGAACAATAACACGTAATATTTCCATACAACCCAAAATACAATATTAGGTTACTAATTAGCACACACACCATTATAATTGAATATATAACAAATACCTTTAGTTTATTAATAAACATTTTAGTTCTCAACACACACTAAACAAAATAGTCTTAAGCTAACTGTTTAATTACTTAAGGTATTAGTAAAAGTTAATTGTTTTAATTACTCTTTACTGACCTTAGGAGTATAAACTTTACGATAATTCAGGTTTCAAGCTGCTAAATAAAATTAGCATAACTCATGGTGGAATTAAATGTAATATTTTCACATATAAAAAAATTCTGAAACACGTTGCATATCTAATAGTTTTTCCACAGTTTCATTGGCTAGATTAAATTATATAAATAAACATTAGTTTAATTTGAACGAAATATTAAACACTTTTAAAAGAATGATTGTAGTTAGTTACAAATGAATAGGATATGTGGTAAATAAAATATTAAGTCTTTTGATCTGTTTGAATAAATTCAAAGATACAAAATTGGAGAAAAATATTTTATATAAAAGTACATAAGTAGAAATTTTAACTAGTGATTTGATGCACATAAATATTAAATACGCAAAAGATAAACAAGGTAACAGGAACCCAGAAGGCGGAACTTTCCAGCACACCGCGATTATAACTTCGTGCTTTGCTTTGTGTTGCTCTCTAGCGAGTATTGGTAGAAACTATTACGACGTTAGAACATTATGCAGAACGGTGTTGCGACTAACAGATAAGAAAAATCTATGTACAATAATGGTGAATGAATTGTGAATAAAGGTCTAGGTCACATCTGGGCTGGGGACATATTTTCAGCCACTGAAATTGTCTTTCCACTATCTGGTGAATAACTTGTACTGGAGGTTTGTCTGCACCATAAGGTAGCCATTGTAGGAAGGGTTGATTCAAGTTCGAATGTTGAGTGAGTTTAGCTCCTCATTTCTCCTTTTCTGGTATCTGACGCTCTCAGACTTTACTCCTGGAATTAGGACAGTCATGGTCGTCTAAAAAGATCCAAAGAAAGTCGGGCGATTGAGGTGTGTACAATTGAAGACAGTGAGACTGTCTCTTCACCCTATATAATGGTGTCTCTTGATGTGTCAAAAACTATGTATAAGGTTCGTTTTTGAGGTTTCTTCGTCGCCCGACTTTCTTTGGATCTATCTATTCAGACGAACAAAAGCTACATTTTGCAAGTCTGGAGACAGCGGTCAGATAATAGAAGCATGCAATAAAATGAAGGTGAACTGGAGCTAAACTCAACATGCATGTATACGAGAGTTTTTTCTCCGATTTAGTTGGAATTGAGTCATCATTGGTTCAAGAATATTTAAGATTGGTCTGATATGGTTTATTTTTGAAAAAAATTTTCATAGAAGGCAAATCAAAATAATTATAAGGTAGATTTGAAAGTAAAATATTGCTAACTTTCTTAAAACAATTTAAATTATTGTTATAATTACGAATTATATTTTTTTATCAGAGACTGAAAAAATATGTAAACATTTCTGTATATAGAAAATTTAAATATCTTGATATAAATCATAAGTGAACTTCCTGCTGCTATGCGCAGCTCCAACACGCTGTTGACATCATTTAGTTTTTTAACAGTTCATTCCTACTTATAGTGACAGTCAAGGGAATATTAATTTATTACAAAACTGGGGATGAAACCAAATAATGTTTCAGCACAAAATGATAAAGAATAATGGCTTCCACTTGGATTCTCTTTAAAACGTCAAGTTATCTAGTGTCGTGAAAAAACGAAATAACAAGTAGTAATTCAAATATCTTTAGTTACAAATCGTAAACGTGTTATTTTAAAACAATTAGGTTGATTCAATACATGATTACAGTAAGCGATTACAAACAAATAGTGCCTGCCTATTTTATCTGTAACGCTATACGCACTTTAGTAAAACAGAATAAACCATACTGTACTCTTAGTTCTAGTATTGGATATTGTGCAGTAAAATATTAAACCTATATAAAAATAGCCGATGTAAATAAAAAGTATAAATTTAAACAAAACAGTTTTCATGGCGTAAGATTTATTTTGGCGGACTCTTGAGGTTGTAGTAACTCCCACGAAGCCACCGGAAATTGTTATTATTTAAACACTCTGTTATGAACAACGATGACATGAATATATTATGTGGCAAAATATCTCGATTAACGTTTCGTCTATAAGCTTTACATTTTTGGTTAAAACAGAGCATCTTGAGGCCTTTCACTGAGCAGACTGTCACAGTTCACTTGTTGGGCTGTGGGATGGGGGGGGGGGGGGTGTATAAAAATTGTTTATGTTGTTAGGACTGCCTCCCTGACTGACACAGTAAATTTCTGAGAAAGAAATGATACTGTAGACTTCACTATTTTTGCATTCAAAACTCAGTGAAGTCTGTTAACGCGACATGTGGCGTAGCGGTTAAATCCCCGCGGAGTACTTCATACTTTTTTAGTAATAATAATAATTTTTTAGGATTATATAGTTGTGCTTAACTTTGATTTTGAAATTACTTCTCGCGTTGACTAAACAAAAATCGAGTGTACCTTTTAACATTGAAAGATGATTAGGGGTAGCGCTAAAATTCTTTGGCATCTGAATTTTTTTGTCAGTACTGTAACTTAGATATTGTGTTTTACAGAATCTTCCCTTACAAAATATATGTTCCTCGAAATGAACAGTACTTTGGAACATTTCATAACCTCTGGGTTCATAAAGTGAAATTTTTATAATTTAGATACTTAGGAACTTCCATTTCAAAATAGTAAAGTTTCACAACGAATAACTACAGTCTGTTCCAAAAACTTTTGGATTGTGAATGGTGCATTATGCACTTTTTGCCGAACCAAAATTATGGATCTAAACTAAATAATCTAAATTTAACGTAAACCTTAACAAAAAATATTTGTTTTTACCATTTTAAGAGAAGCTGGTATACTGTTACTTTTAAATAAATAGTCCCAAATAGATGGGATTATAAATACAAAATTAAAATTTTCAGTAAACAAAACTAATCTATATTTTAATTAATTTACATTCATTTCACTCTATATTACCATATCAATAAAATAACACTAAGGGGTTTCCCATAATCCTTTTGAAAAATCATTCTGTTATTATTGACGTCGTCCACGCTCGTGCATCGAGTTATTTAACTATGAAAACGTACAATTACCTATGAGTGAAGAACGGTTGAGAAGCATCATGTTGTCTTCTTTGTGGATTAAGAAGTGTTTCTTCATTCATCTAGTCACTATGGTAGCGAAGAAACGTTAATAAACTATATTTGCAGGTCCAATATCATAACCTTTGATCATCCTAATATAAGGATAGGCCTACTTGGTACCAAACCTCATTAAAAGTTGACTGTGATGAGTAGTTTTACCACAATAGGAAATGGTTTTCCTCGATTTTCTTGTTTTTTTTATGTTTTTTTAATTAATTATCTTAAAAATGTGTACTTTATGTTATTACGTTTTTTGTTAAATTAATCTTTGTTTGTTTTCTTGTGTTTATTACTGTAATCCTAAATTACGACATTACCGTCATATTTTGCTCTTTGTCTGGTGTTTTGTTACACATTTTTTTTCGTTTCGTTTTAAAATGTGTTTACGTGTGTATTGTAGATTATGGCCTTACGTAGGTTATTATAGATGAGCTTCAAATATAAAATATATATGTATAGCATTAAAAAAGAAAAAAAGTGTGATAGTTCTCGTCGATGTTTTATTTACATGACAGCAAAACCAGAGCTGGAGATACCAATTTTATTCACATAATCCAATAACTGAGTAACTCAGTTCGACTTAATAACATTGGCGCACTTGTCCTTTTCGATGTAACATATTATTTTCTAAATTATTTCATAATTGTTTATATTCATTTGGGACTAAAAATGTTTTATCACTACTTGTGTTACAAAAAGTGTATAACATACCTTTTTTAATATTTATAAAAAATTATGCTTATTGATGTTTTGAAGCCTTTACTTTTGTTAAAAATCTAATTTGTTTGGATAATTTTTAGTTTTTTTTATGGATAAAGGGAGGAGGGATGGAACTCGGACCACGTTTCTAGGAAATAGAAGTGAACTCTTTAGTCACTGTTACAACTCTGCCCATTCCCCCTAAATGGGATTTTGAGGGGCTCAAAATTTTAAAAGGTAAAAATCCGATTCAGAGAAACCTTAGTTGAAAGGTCTGACTAAAATAAAAACAGTGGAAGCGAGCTCTTTCTATTACAAACCCAGTACAAAACGGCAGCTCATTGAAACTTAATTAAGTTAACAAGTATATTATATACCTTTTTTTGGCTATTAAGGCTAAACCATGCTCATTAGTGTCTTGTGGGCTTTATGGTTGATTAAAAATTCTAATCGATTGGATGTTGTAATTTTTAGTCTAGGAGTCGAGTGCTAGTTTTGCACTGTGTAAGCACAAAAATAGTTTTCGACAGATGAATATCTTTAAAAAAATTAAATTAACTGTCAGCCACGCTTATTTTTTTTTTTCGAGGAGGTCGAAATTGGAGTGTACGAAAAGCGTTAAAAATATTTAAATGATAAATTCTTTTACATCTTACTTTTCGTAGTTCAACACTCTTAAATCCATTTGTCAGACAATAGATTAAATCTTAAGTCAGCATCAGTAAACCACACACCGACCCTTTAAAATCGTTACTTCATTGCCTTTATCTGATCCGTGATACTATTATTTAAGTTTCATTCTTTGACATTTTTTTCGACGACGGAAGTATTGTGAGGGAAACCAGGATTTTTTCGGACATTTTCCATCGTTCATCGTGATAAAAAAAAAGTCAGGTATATTACTACGTTTCGAGATCTGGAATCAGTTCTCTTCTTCAGGTAAATAACCTAAACTCTAACACATAATTAACAAAAATAGGTTAAAATTTGTATTATTAAGGTGCTAGATAGTTGATTTTAAGTGTTGTAAACTAGGAAAAATATAGATTCAATACTTTTAACCTTTTCGATGCCGCCCTATTTCAGGCTCTACAACACCCTAGCGTGCCTGAAGACTAATGTGTTTCTTGGGAAATCAGTCCTTTGTCGTTTTAAATAAGAACCAGGTTGTCTTAGAGGAATATAACATATCCACGCAGTTTGATGTAGTTTATAGGAGTTTTTTAATAATAGGAACTTTCAAACATTTAAGAAAGGAATACCGGGGCAGCTTTTGAAGATTACAGTAGTTATACTGTAATAGGGATTCTTTTAAGTTACATTTAATTGGCATATAAAGGGTTAGCACATATTTCACAGAAGATTTAATGATATGTAATTAATTATACTCTGTAACCGTAAATAGTTTCTACTCGACCAAAAAATAATTGTTCTTCGGTTGTGCTTAGAAATGAAATATATAAATTTCTCTTCATTTCATTTTGTACGGTGTTAATATTGTCATTTCCCTAAGTTCTTTGTTATTATTAATTGCTCCTAATTATGAACATAACTTCTTCTACAGTTAAAGTACTTCAAAAGAGACAAGTACGATAATATTAGGTTTGAAAATATAGTATAAGGGAAAAGCAGGGAAGCATGTTTTATTGTATCTCTGAACTTGCAGAGCTATAGGAGTATAACTGTATATAAAATATGAATTTAATTTCTGAGAAAATTGTTTTAAGCTCATATGGCAATACCATTTTTATGATATGTTTTGTTTATGTGATTTGGTTGAGGTGGTAATATTGTTTAAAACGTCCTGTTACTCAAAGTTGCTAAGCACAGTTTTACAATAGGATTCATGAATGACCTCGTACATGGGCAAACGAAAGATCTACAAAAACCTCCATTTACACCTTTTTGCGGTCTGGAATGATCATAGAAGCATTGTAGTCGAACCTCCATAAACTGAGCTCAGTTTTCTACCTCACGATTTGAGGAGAAGTGGCAGCGAAACTTTCTTGCATCTTCTCAAAGACCGTAGTAGTCATGGTTACGTCGAAAACCTCCATAAACTGAGGCTCAGTTATCTACCTCACGCTTTGAGGAGAAGTGGCGAGGAACTTTCATGCATCTTCTCAAATGACCGTAGTAGTAATGGTAGTAGAAACTCCATAAACTGAGCTCAGTTTTCTACCTCACGCTTTGAGGAGAAGTGACAGGAACTTTCATGCATCTTCTCAAAGACCTTAATAGTCATGTAGTCGAACCTCCTTAAAACTGAGCTCAGTTTTTCTACCTCACGCGTTGAGGAGAAGTGGCAGGAACTTACATTCATTTTCTCAATGGACCTTAGTAGTCATGTAGTCGAACCTCCATAAACTGAGATCAGTTTTCTACCTCACGCTTTGAGGAGAAGTGACTGGAACATTCATGCATCTTCTCAAAGAACTTAATAGGTCATGTAGTCGAACCTCCATACAATGATTTCAGTTTTCTACCTCACGCTTTGAGGAGAAGTGGCAGGAACTTTCAGGCATCTTCTCAAAGACTTAGTAGTCATGTAGTCGAAACCTCCATAAACTGAGTCAGTATTCTATCTCTTGCTTTAGAGGAGAAGTGGAAGATACTATCATGCATCTTTTCAAAGTCATTCAGAGTTTAAATTTCTCCAACACCAGATCCTATCCTAACGGGCCATCGAACAGATACCACCTCCAGCAACAAAATCCAACAAACACTATTTGTGCGAGTATCGTTGAAATGTGACCTTATTCAACGACCTTTTCCCCAGATTAGATGCACACTACTAATCATGCCTGTCGTGCACATTATTTTCTTAGAGGAACTGACTGTACTTTTCTGAGTGTAATTTGTATTCCGATTTGTTGTTTTGGAATGTTTTCACTGTCTGAGATTTGGATTAGTAGCTTAGACAGTGGTTGCCGTAAAATGTTGGTTGGCTGTCCTGATTTCTTTTCGGGATTTTAAGTGGACTAGGTGTTTTTATCTCATTTATTCATTTTAATCGTATTTTAAGAACTTCGAGATGAAAGTGTAGAAACAGTTTTCTTACAATTTAAAATAAAGTATATAATTAATAAACGTTCTTAATAAGCTGATCTGAGTAGCTGAGTTAACTTATCAAAAATAAAAAAAAAAAAAAAAAAAAGTCTAACAGCTCAGCAATAGGCAAGAATCTAGGCAGAACAAGATGAGGGACAAATCGTTTCCTTTTTTACAATAGCAGGTTAATTTTAATTTAGATTGATTCGACATAAAAGTAAGAGGATCTGGTGTTAGTTTATGAAACAGGGAGGAAAAATTATAGTCATAGCGTAGTTTATGAAGATGGAGGAAAATTATATTGGTCATAGCGTTGATGAGTATTGGAGTGTGCAGATCGAAAATTTGAGTTTTACCTTTAATTAACCTTCAGTAGGGTTCTGGTAGTGCCGGTTAATCTACAATAGTCTCACTCCAAAAGAAGCACCGGTATCTTGGTTCTGCCGCCCGATGAGCCCTGAAGGAGGTTGCCCGCGGCGGGCGAAACCGAGGCAGCGGCGCAGCGGACTGTACACGCACCTTGTTTATTCAGATCCCGATAATCATCTGAAATTTATTCCCCTTCGGTCGGACCATCAAATAATTCAATCCCGTCTAAAGAGGACAGCTGCAGCCGCCTCTGTAATTATATGGAGTCGACGATGAGGCCGCCGCCCGCTATGCACCTCCACCCTCACTGTGTTGTGCTCTGTACAGTCCTAGTTACTGTTCCCCTTTATTTAGTTGTATTTTATATAAATACATATTTTTTGCAACGCTGTTTCTTGTTACTGGGTACATTCGATGTTCTTGGAACTAAATTCTCGGGGATTATAACATAATTGGCACGCGTATTAATTTTTTCTCGCGTGAAATTAATAAAAAAAATTGGTAGCTTGCCATTCCTTGCTGCCGAGCAATCACCTCTCGTGCCTTGTCAATTAGTAAAATTTATATTGTCTATTATAAATCTAGCCATTTCAAGCGAGACAATCTAATTTTGAATGTGATATAAATTGTAAATAGCAAAATAACTTACCTTGGTCGTCGGTGGTATGTAAATAAGGGAGAATTCACCAAAAGTGTGTTTTTTCATGTTTTTTGCCGATTTGGCTTCTGGGATTAAGATATATCGATATGTAAAAACGGCATATCTGTAGAATATTTCGTTCCTTGGTAACAGCATATGACCAAAAGGGCGAATATGAATTTTGGTTGTGTTAAAAAGGCACGAAATAGATTCTATTCGCCCTTTTTACTTACCAGTGAAACAGGCCAACTGTCACAGTCAAAAAGGGAGATTAAGAAGTGTTAATGGGGAGATTGAACCATGTAGTATTCTTATACTCTGGTTGTTACTATTTTATTTTTTATTGTACGATTGGATTTTTACGATATAGTGCCATATAAGTTATGATAGTATAATACATTATATATTATATTAGATATATATATATATATATATATATATTAATTAGTTTGTTCTACTTTATTAATTAACCACAATTCTTGTTTGTGTTAACAAATAAGATTTGGCACCACTGAAAACTGAAACAGATTGTTGCTCATAAAAAAAATTTTTCTGAGCGGACACCTGCAGTCTGAAACTGTACAGTGGTTTTAATACTGAATAAGGAATTTAATTGTGTTTCAATTATATTTACTTGTGAATTGTAGTGATGCAACTTAGACTATTTAGGTGAGTACACTTAAAGTTGTGTTAGCTTCTCATTAAGTGATGAAGATAGATCAAGTTATTAAAAGAAGCCTAGGGTTTGTTAGGTTTATTTTAGGTTAAGACCTATTGAATTCTCCTCTGATCTTATATAAGAAATAAAATACATTCACGGGCTATTATATGAAGTATTTCTTGCAGAATATCTTGCAATCCTTGTTGTATTGATCATCAATATGTGTCTTGCTTGGGTACAAGAGTGGTTTGTTTTTATTTCTAGTTGCTTTAACGACGTGTGAAATCTTTCTCGGGAACAAACAGTATTCACATTACTGAAGCTTCGTATTAGCCAAGGCGGATAATTTGCCTTTGAAATGTTTCTAATAAAATTGTTCGCAGCACCTAATTCAGGTTTTTTCTATTTCAGGCCCAGAATGTTTTTTACTTCGAGCACAAAAGATTTGGCGACGGCTTAAAGGAAATAATGCAGATAATTTTGTTCAAGGAGGTAACCATGCAATTGAAGCAAAATGAACAATTGGTCTTTTGGATGTAAACATTCCAGAAAATAATAATTGAAGCGGATACAAATATTTTGAAATAATGTAAGTACTAAAGAATTTTACAACTTGCAGCCTGTACAGCCCTCGCCATCAACTTCGTTTAAGTAATATGGAAGAGGTGTCAAACCATCGAACAGATACTAATGAAAACAGGCATACTTAACCTCTCTGCATCAACATTAAACTTCATTGATTGAATGTTTTAGCAATGATTCATTAACAAAAAATGAAATTGATTTGGGCCCTATTATTTATCATCCACAGGCAATGCTGTGAATTTTGTTGAAAATGGACAGCGTTGACAAAAACCTCCATGAAGAGACTCTGATGTAGAAAGAGTTTCATGTGCTTATCATTGTTCAATAGTTTTTGAAAACAAAAAGTTTTTAAGACAGCACATAAACCAAACGACATATGGTTTTAGAAGAATCTGATTCAGATGATGAAATAAACTTGATTCAAAATGATGAAATCGGACATTCAGCATAAGAAACAGAGAAAAAATTAACAATCAAAAAACAAGGCGACTAATATGAAAAAGCGTAAAGCAAGAAAAATGTTTAAGGGTTGCAGGAAAATCGTACGGTAAGTGTGAAGGGAAACGTGATAAAAAATGAAAGAAAACCCAATTTTTTTCATGCACCAACTGCCCTCTAAAATGTAGTACCAAAATTTTCTGAAAACGGAAAAGGGATGAATTTTTCTTAGCATTTTGGAAAATGGGCGAGGATGACAAGCATCAAGGACAGACAACGACAGCTATGTAGCATGCCAATGTAGTCGAAGCAGAGCCTGAAAGACGTCGAGTAAATATTATTTTCTCGAAAAAAAACGCAGCCTCCACTACTTACTTAGAAAAGGATCGAGCTGTGTACGTGTTTGTCGCAAATTTTTTTTCTATCAGTTTTTTCAATAACTGAAAAGTTTGATAAGAGTCAGTCTAGAAAAAAAGAATGATGTTGGGATTGTGTCAGTAGATCGGAGGGGTAAACACTCATCTGCCAACAAAATTCCTGCATGGATTGAAGAACATGCTCGTAAGGCACATCCTCTAATTTCCTACAGTGGATTTCACACTACTGTAGGAAATCGAGCAATAAGCTTTATTTATCATCTCAATTAAATATTAAAAAATTGTCTACTCTTTTATGAGGAAAAAATGTAAAGAGGATAACTTAGCAATAACGTTGAAAATGAAACCTCTAACTCAGATACTATGGAAGTCACTGATAAAGCCTGTGTCAAATAATCACAGTACAAAGTTTACTTTTACTCGTATGGTAAAATCTTAGGTTTCATGAACCTAAAAAAGTACAGTGCAACATCTGCAATCGTTACGAATCATTGTTCTGTTGAAGAGAAAGAAACTGAGAAAGGACAACAATAATAAAACATTTGAAAAAAACAAAGAGAGAGTTCGTGAATAAAAAAAAAGAAAAAAATGAATGAGTGTAAAGATAGTAATAGGAGAAAAACTGTTTCTAAATTTTGATCTTCAGGGCAGTTCTTGAGTGTCCTAAAGGGCAAGTGTTCTTCTATTTTTTATAAAAGAAAACTGGCCGTGTATAATTTAACAGTATTTGATCTTACATCCAAAGAAGGAACATGCAACTTGTGGGAGGAGACTGAAGGAATCAGAGGCTCAAACAGAGATAGGAACCTGAATCTTCAATTAAATTAAAGACCACCCAAACATAGAAGAATTCTTTTTCTTAAGTGATTAGTTGTGGTGGTCAAAACCTAAACCAAGTATTTTTATACTGCAATTTTGCATGCTGTGCGACTAACAAGTTGTTCAAGTTATAGATCATGTCGGGGGTTTTTTTTATGAACCAGGCCATTCACAACAAGAGGGTGATGCGATGCACTCTACCATAGAAAAGGCTTCAAAAATCATACTGGTTAATGTGCCTTCTGAAGGGGTATTATTTGCCAGGGACTGCAAGAAAGACACCGGAACCTTACAGAGTTGTTGTATTTTAATCATGAGGCTTTTATTGACTGAACTGAATTGGCAAGCAAAACACAAAGATACCCAAAGATATAAAACTGTATTCTGGTAAGTTGTACCAGTGGAGGAAAGATAAAATGGTTCAGGTATTTGAAAAGTAAACCCAGGTTCAATTTTTTTTAAGTTACGAATTAATGATGAGCTTTTTCATGAGATAATAATGAAAAGTGTTGGTAGGGCCACTTCTTTTGAAATTAGAAAACCTTCCTAAGTGTAAATTTTAAGACACTAAAATATTTTTTCATAATGGTGTAATTTGATATGGCTCAATAAAATTTGTACTTTTTAAAAAATTTGAATAAAAGGTTTTTACTTGTTCTCTTTTTAAATCCATTTTTCACCTTGTACTACTACGTAATTTTTAATTCCATTCATAGTCTAAATTTAAAAACTTTTATTAATTGTATTATATTATAAAAAGGTAAATACCCAACTTGGTTTTATTCAGATTTAAGTATGTAAGAAGGGCGAATAAGCCTACATGATGCTAAAAAATATTTTTTATAAATTTTAAAAATGTGTTTTATTTAATTGAAACTTTGCAAATACTAAGAAAAATTATTTTTTATTTGAATTTAATATTTACACAAGTGTAGAATGCTATTAAATAATTTTTTGATGGTTCAAATGTTTAAAAAACGCTCCCCCTGAAAAATGCCTTTTTGGTTGATTCGCCCTTTTTACATAACACCGACGGGTTGATGTTTTATTTGGCAGATTAATGTAGTAATAATGAGGTGATGTCCTTACGGGGACCATTTTGATTATGACGTCCGTTAGTTATATTATTAGTTATTATTGTTGTTTCCTCTTAACCATGGACTCTGAAAAATATGCATGATCTAAGTAAAAATGCTAATTTGTTTTTAAGATATCATATGACGCCCTCGTATTACGTCATAAGTGCTTTTACTAAGAAAACTATAGACTTCGGGCTTAAGGGTTCCTCCACATTGGTCTAAAATAGATCAAGTTTTTACTGAAATTCACAGCTATTCAGTCAAATATATGAAACTTTTCAGAAGAATTGCGGGCGAAGGTAAATGGTTAGTAGAATAAAAAATAAGTGCATACCACAACACGTATTAATAACAAATAATATTTAAAAACTTACAACGTACACCGTGTCAGGTTTTATTAAAAAATCTACAATAAATTAAATTTTTGCTGCTTTATATAACAAATTAAAATTACATCTAATGTGCGTTTTAAGGTATTAAATTGTAAGTGTCATATGACATTTTAGTTACAAAGAGAATTAGTGTATCCTTTGTTTCAAGTTTGTTATTGATGATGGAAAGTTTTAAAGGTAGTTAGATTTCGAACATTTGCCATCGTATTATTTTACAAAAAGATATAACACTAGGTTTCGAAGATTGAAATCTGTCCCCTTCTTCAGGTGTAAGAAAAGATGAATTTAAATACTCGAACCACAGTGTTATTATTTTTTGTTACATATAACGATGGTAAATGTCCGAAATCCTTTAGTGTACTATTTTGAAATTTTACTGTTAAAAATACCCCTTTAACATTACTAATACAATTAAAATATTTGGGATATTCCAGGCATTCCTTGAAAACCTGTTTAACCTTAATTTATTGAAAAAGGTATAGTGGCAGGGCCAATGATATCCGCTTGTAAAGTGATTGGAGCGGGAGTCGTATCGTGATTGGCTGAAGTTCAACAATCAGCGGTCAATATACGAGTAAATGATTTCGTCAGACTTCCACTTTTGTTTAATCTTGTTATTTTATAGTGTAATTTTTTTTATTGATCATTTCCAGGAGGTTTGTTTTTACTATCATTCGATAAAACTATGGAATGTTTGCAAAGTACTACTTTTGTTTTGTTTGAATTCTATTGCGTGTGTATTTAGGTACCAGAATGTGTAGTAATTATTTAGAAATACATGCAGAAGATAATATTTTTGTAGTCAGACTTATTAAAATTTTAACAATTAAATAAAGACGGTGGATTCCGACAAAACAAGAGTTCTAAAAGCCCATGCTTGTATCCAAGGATAGTTAAAGAATTCTTGGAAATAAAGAACGAAAATAATTTCAGTAAAGAACAGTATGCTTATTGCGTATTTATATTCTATATCAAAATTCAGTATAAAGATTGGGCTAACATTTAACTTTGATTTATTTTCAAAGCTGTATTCTATTTATTTATATTATTTTAGGTTATTCTTACAGGAATTACAATATCCATTATATTCAGTTTATATGCAGTTATACAAAAACGTAAATACTATAGCAACTATAACAAATAAACTGCATTAACACAACCCAACAAATGAATTTTTTCCAGCTCTCTAATGATCAATACTAAGATTTATAACATACAGTGGTTTACGAGCTCGGAACAAAAATTGTTGTAAAATGAATGTTTAATAATGTCACACAGAGAACAAATCTTTATATGCAATGCCTGGAATAAGGTAATGCTATACAAAGTAACGAAGATAAATGGTATGGATAAGATAGCAATTAAAATGTGTTATAAACATTATATAACAAAATATAAATAAATAACTAGTGTAAAAATAGATAAATAAACATAGATAACAATAACATTAAAAACCCTGTAACAGGTAGGAAACTTAGGAAAAATATCTTGTGCAGCCCTATGTGAGAAAAACATACTATAATTAGGTTTGGAGAACATTCAATATTCCCCTAATACATCTTTTAAAAGTGGCGGGGGAAAACATAGAAGAGTTCAAGATCCGGACGTGGGGGAGATTGTATTACCCATCATCCTCTGCACAGTATAATGGCACTGTTATTTATTTATTTCAAACGGTTCCACCACCAGTTTTACAGTATTTGTGACAAAATAATGCAGTCAAGATGACAGATATGTTTCAATTTTTAGCTTCGTAATTGGTAGCTTCGTTCCAAAAGCTCACGGAAACTCGTACGGTAGAGTACCTGACGTTTTACGTAGCCCAAAGGAAAGGAGGAGTAGATCAAACCACTGATAATTTTGAGCCGGAACAGTGAACCTAAAACATTCCTTCTCATCTCAAGGAAGTCCAAGAACAAGGCAAACGCCAAGTTATTCTTAGGCACATCGTGGAACCAGTAACCTATCCAATATCTTTGTACCAAATACTTTATCTCTTTTTGTAATATTAACTTTTTTGGATCTATAAACCTTTCTTTGTGTCTTTTGGAGATCAATCTCTTTGGGTCAAACCACGCGTTGAAGTCATTTGACAACGCATTGAACCAGTTTTTAGTAACTCGGGCAACCCTGGCCGACAAACATATGTTTTTATACCAATACATATTTGTGAGTAACGTTTATTATCTGTTTCAAGAACATTATTGGTCTGTAGGGGTACAAAATCTTATAGCCTCCTATTATCACAGATTTTAAAAAATGAAAATATCTTACTCTTTATCACATTTTTTACATTATTTTACCGACAAACGACATTTCCAATTACTTAAAAATGGAGGATGTGATCTGACCATTTTATTCGGGTTCTCTTTTCAGTAGAGGTTATTTGATCTTTTTGTATATTACGCAACCTTACCTTCATGGCCCCCTAAGAGATGAATAGGAAAGGAAACCTATCCAAACAAGAATTTAAAATTTTTAAACATTTTTTTGTTTTTAATCATAGACATTATATATATATATATATATATATATTTATTTTATATTCACATATGAAATATTACTTTAAATAGACTATCTGTTTTTACGTGTAATCTTAGCCTACTGACGTCCCAGTTGTTACGTTTTAATTGTTAATTCCAACTTTTTATTTGCTGTTTGTAGTATTTGATATACAATTTTGTTATTTAAACATGGAATAATACATATATTTACTTTCTCTAATTCTATTGGGGTAGTGGGAAATGCTTCAAATCGAATTGTAGTTTTTTAAAACAAATTTTGTACTTTTTGTTGAAAGTTTATTATTAACGATGGAGGTTTGAAATGATAATAGGATTTCTGATTTGTTTTAAACATTATAGGTTATAAAGGTACAAACACAATATTTCGAAAAAATTGGAATCTATCCTCTTCATAAGATGGGGGAGATTTTTGTATTAAGTATTAATAAATCCTGGTTTCCCGTTAAAAGGAAGTATCTTCATGTAGAAAAAGTATTGGGGAAGTTTGCGATGTGAGAAAGGTAGTGTTCAAGAGTAGGCCATTAGGACTGGGGTTTTCCTTAATGAGTTTTCGTCAGCGATATTCGTGCCAGACAAACTGTCAGTATATAACTCAGAGTGTTAGAATAAATTGAAGACTGGAAAAAAAACCTCAGGTACCATTTTAATGTTTTTGCTGCTAAATATTCTATTTTCCAAGGGGCAATGCAGTGGTAAGAGACCTAAGTGCCAGAACTGTTTAATTAGTTCTTAAAGTCTCCAACCGAATGCGCTTCGTGTAAGTCCAAGAGGTCTAGCAATGATAACAGATCTATGTGTCATTTCACACCAAACCACAACAGATCTTAAAGTAAAGATGTCTTATTTTTCCAAGCGAGTTAGAGCTAAAAAGACTTCACTAAAAACCCAACCTGGAGACCAACGGCTTAAAGGTTACTTCGGAACCACCACCAACGACCGGGCGGCGGGCTGCTTACAAGAACAAGATCGCTCAGCGCTCACCCATCCAAGCAGCAGCCACGCTTGACGTTGCTTGATCCTACGATAACCGTTGTACTCACTACACTGCGCGATTGGCCCGCAAAAGCTAAAGGGCTGTTAGATTTTACTAAGATGTTGGACTTTGATCTTTCTGCAATATGACCCATTTCGTAATTTTATTCCTAAGCTGTGGTATCTTTTTAAACTGATTCTATTCTTAAAAAGAAGTTCATAAAAATCTGTAAAAAATTTTTTTTACTAATTTTAAGAATTGGTGTGGTTTTTAATTGCTACTGAAAAAGTTTAAGTTGTGGCACTTAGAATCTTTAGGTTTTCCAGTCTACAATTATTAAAATCAGCTCTGCAGGCTAAGATTTATTTATTAGCATACACCCCCTTGTACTTCGGCATATTTATTAGGTAGTTTAGAAAAGAGACCTAACACACAGATTTGTTTTATCAGTTGTATACACTATCAATTAATGTAAATTGTGCAAGTATAAAAAGTACACAGAACTCGATCGATCGGGACTTTCGAAAATGTTGGGAAATCACTTTTTTCGCCGCCCAAAAGGCTCCCAAAATAAAATTTAGCGGTTTTCCGGGAAACATTTTAATTTTTAACGTTGCACGTCGTAAATTCAGAGGAAGTGTGGCTAATAGGCGGTCGCAGGCCAGAGCTAACCTTCTTATAATCATCGTTATTAGCTGCTAATCGAAATAGTTTCCCGGCTGCCAGTCGGAGGATAATTTACAACTTTCCAGTCAAATTTACAAGTAATGGAAGTGCGTAACGCATAATTAACTGTATTAACAAAGGGCCCCCATCGAATAACGACGTAATCGCTTTAATGGGCCACAATGGTCTAAATAGCGGCTGGATTTAGACAGAGGTGGACACACGTCACTCGGCCCGGGTGGTGTTTGCGGGCC
>NW_025786199.1:0-17333 GCF_021130785.1 Homalodisca vitripennis | reverse complement strand
TCACATGCTGGAAACCTTGATAGGCTGAGGTCTTCCAAAAATCGAAAGCAGAAACTTAGGATTTTATAGTTTTGAAAGATCAAAAATTCTCATGGGCAGATAATATCCTCAGACTAAAAGTTTATAAAGGATGTATGATACTTATAAATCTTATAAGCGGCTTCCAGAATGTATGTGTCTAAATGCTAAACAATATAGCAATATAATATGAAGTGGCCGGACACTTTTAGATGGAAAAACTGTCCGGTTTTATGCTCGGGTCCTCATAGAGGCCGTAAATTCCAAAGCCTAAGGGAAGGTAAGTTTTCATTAGCCATTGAAAGACTCGACAGCCTCCAGAGTTCCTATATGTCTGGTGAAACCGGAAAGAGACATTTATCAATTTCTTGTTTCACTTTTACTTATAAAATTTGTAGTTATACTTATACGTCTTATTTTCCTTCCTTTTTTATTTCAAACTTTTACTAATACTGCCTTGTTTTAAATTTACAAATTGGTACATCGAAATATCTTGGAATCCTAGTATTTTTAAACAAAAAGATTAGCTGTAGGTAAGCATTCAAGACCCTTGGTATTCTGATAGTAACAGCAGTGTACATTCTACAAGTCATATTCCACACAACAAACAAACCGCTGAAACAAACCGAGATGTCCATTCATATAACACAAGACTCGCTACAAACTACTCTCTACCAAGAAACCGAACAGCCCTATTCGAGAATAACCCTTCGTATATGGGCGTAAACTTGACAAATTTCTTACCCAACAACGAGAAAACTGAAGATAGCACTGCAACATTACCTGAAAGACAAATCCAGTATAAACCTTGACAATTTCCTGAGTCTGCTTCAAGGAAATCTCCAAATTCTTTACAAAATAACTTTTGACTTAAATCCATGTATGTGTGTTATCGGGTTCTTAATTCAAATAAATAAATAAAATTATAAGTATATGATTAAAAACGCAGTGGAATACCTGAATATCTTAATACAAAGGTCAAAATGAAGTACAAACACTGCGTCCGAAGATTGAGTTGGATTCATAGAATGTGTTTTATTACTGGCGATATTTCCTCAAAACAAGTCATCATGAACTAAATTTCCCAATTTTTTACGCTAACACTTATTATTTTTAATCAGTATGATACATTTGGAGTTTGGCTCATTATGCTTTAAAATTGCTTGTATGGAAATATTGTTGAAACATTGTTCAACTGCAAGAAGTTAATTTGTTTAATGACTTTAAGAAGGTTACGTATATCATACCATTCAAAGTTGACTGTTCGAATATTTCTAGTTCCTATATAAACCATTAGGAAACAAGTTTTTATTTTATAGAATTTAACAATTGCGGCAACAAGGGGATGAAATCAAAAATTTCGATTCTTTTCATAAGGAGTTTACGAGTGTTTTAGATTATCAAATTATTTTTACGGTTAAAAGCCAATTAATTTATATTTTTACGAAATATCTCAGTTATTAAGTAAACTTTTGCAATCTGTCTACCTACAGCACTGTAAATTTCTATAAAAAATCTATCAGTGCATTGGCACACTTTTGCACTTTTAACACATAACGAAACTTGATGAATATGTGTAAGAACGTTCCACAAATAAGTGAAAAGCTCAATATTGAGATCCATTTGGACCAGAAAGTCCTAAGTCCCATTGCCAAAAATATTAGTTTTTACATTTACTCTAAACACCTCAATAAATACAAGTATCTCACCTTTGATCCCATATATATAAATATATAAAATTTATCAGGTAAACTGTTTCTATAACATACAGTTTGTACTAGTAGAAGGTCAATATTGACCCCATAGGCTTATAAATATTAGTGAACTGCACATTACTTGGGTAACATAAAACATTCGTACACAAAAGACTTATTCCTATAAACCTGAAGTCGTTGACTCGAGTTCTCATACTGGATACGCAGTGAAGATTCTATTTCTTAGTTGTCCAAAACTTTTGCATAGAGTTCCCTAAAACAATTAACCTCTATGATGACAGATTTTAAAGAGATATAGTACACAATGGTATGACGACATCTGTTGTATCTTACGTACGAACCTGATAATGGATTCTTTCACAGTGATTGTCACTTTCTTCAAATATGAGCTTTTTTATCCCCTAATTTAGTCAAAAGGTATACTACGTATATACCAATCCCCATCTCGTTAAGTAATATCTCATGTGTTACGTTAAGCACTAAGCTTTATATGATTATTTTATTGAAACTTTTGATCACAACAGTTATAGTCCCCAGCGGGACTATATTTTAACCCAGCTAGGGACTATATAATGATAGTGGGCGGGGTTAACATAATCTGGTTTTAGATTCCAAAACAAACAGAGTCCACTTATATTGTTAAGGCTATGACATTTGAATTATTTGTGATAGTCAAAACATTTATGAGTCCACCATCTTGTGAAGTTATAAGTAACTTTTATCATAACGATTATATTAAATATTGCCTAGCAGTACAGTTCCTAACACTCGGAACTAGAGCTACAACATTGAAACTTATTCAAATTACGTATCACCACAAGTGACAAAAACATAGGGTAATATTCGTTGATGCGCCCAGTTTTATACCGCCCAAGGAACGTTTAAAAAACTCTTCAACACATGTAGGACTAATGTAGGTAAAACACGCGAAGATTGAGAGACAATGAAGATTGAAGATTACAATGAAAGTACTCCTAATACTCGAAGCAAAATGGCTATTACTACATTACTACTTCGACATTAAAATTAAGCTGTGTG
The DNA here is from genome assembly GCF_021130785.1 of Homalodisca vitripennis. NCBI lineage: Eukaryota > Metazoa > Arthropoda > Insecta > Hemiptera > Cicadellidae > Homalodisca > Homalodisca vitripennis. Next base: position 14,562 of record NW_025786199.1, on the reverse strand, counting down.
AATTGGGTTTGTATCGTTAACTTTATTTTCAAATGCTCGTATGAAAAAAGATACTCTTTTGTAACCAAAGAACACTAAGATTTTTTCTAATTTCTCACCTACTATTAATGAAATTATCACAAAAATGGAAATGATTCGATTTCTTGAAAAACTACAAAAGTATTAAAAGGGGACGTATATAAAACAGTTTTAACATATATACTTGGTTGAAAGAAAAATTAGTATCAGTGACATATACTACCTAGCGTGAGATCTCCCTGACAAATAGTATCAGGAGCAAAAATAATATCAGGAAGAACTCAGGAAAAACGTAGGAGGTGCAACTATTTGACGTTTAGGAAGTATGGTCTGAGCTGTGATTTGAAGTTTGTTTGAGCGGAGGAAAGTTTTAACCGACAGAAATTAAAAATTCCCAAATTCGACTATTTATTTCACAATGTGACAACATGAAATAGCCAATCCAAGAGAACAACTTTTTTAGCTTATATATATATATATATATATATATATAATATATATATATATATATATATATATACTTTATAATATGTTAAACATAAAATTGTTGAATGTGATTAAATGTGTTTAACAATATAATTATAAACTCTGTGCTGCCAGACTTATGAACAATCCAGGCATAACACACATATAAAGCGGAATGTGGGATGACAGGTGAATATTCGTTCACATTACCCACGATTAACTCTGTCAAACGAACACGCTTTTGAAACACACCGTCCCTTTATAGAGTTTGGTTGACATTGTGATACTGTTTGACGTGATATTAACCTATCAATATCCGTCCATTTACAAAATTGTTTTTTTACAAATATCTGCTCTCTTCCGATTAAAACTCTTTAATACCACAATATAAATAGAACAAGGTAAGAAGGACAATTATTTGTAATCGTTTTTTACATGATAAAGTTTCAGATATGGCGAGCTGTTTTTTTCTTGCTCGTGTGGTTAATGGTACGGCTTATTTGTGCATAAATCTGATAAGAGAAACCACAGACTGAAAATAAAAGTACGCAAATCTACTTTGTTATTGGCAATAACATTGCGCGACTGTCCTTGTTAACACGTACATTGATTGAGCAATAACCTTCCAGAATGAGATGCAGCTACGATTTCCTAAATATAAATGGAAAATTAAATCCAATAGCAATATAGTTATACGAATCCCTACAAGGTTCACATCGGACTATTTTTATACCCTCCAGTTGAACCTACATACTGTTCGCAGTAAAAACCTACATGTCACATTAATCTAAGTAACTCTATGGATATCCAAGAGCGGCAAATATGAAACCGTAAATCTCGAGATATTGGGGTAAAGGAGTTGATTAATACACCAGCATACTGCATAGGATGAATATTGGGAGTGTGGGGGAGCTCCCATAGGTTAAAGGACTAGTGCCACTCTAAACATAAGGAAATATTGTCCCCTGCCCAGCTTTGACTCGAAGTGATATATCCTGCCCTTCTTCCGAGATGACCATTAAAAAGATATAGCAAGCTCACAAAAGAGTAGTTATTAATACGGTTAAATTATGAAAAATGTTTTTTTGCAACATACTACGTATATATATCACAGTCGCAAAGTACTATTAATACTCTTATTAATACTACTTAAGTAATATTTTAGTAATACATCTGCAAACATAATTCTTTAGCCACTCCTAAAACTCCAGTAACTGAAGTGAAAAAATCAGTTTCAACTACATTTTCTGCAATTCAGAACTGTTTTCTAAATTTTACGGGGCATTTAAAAACAAATTAGTGCCTACAAACTATTCCTCTACCCTCGGAATATTTCGAGAGTGTGTTTATGCGTAAACTTTAAACTTTACATGAAACTTAATTTCTTAAATGAAAAGATTGGGTTAGATGACGATGCATGATTTTTCCATGAATTTGTTTTAAGCCCTGTAAAGACACTGGAAGAATTTTTTCTTCTATTTGATAAAGAAGAGCAACTTAATCTCTGGACCATAGTTTTTAATTAATGAAGATATTGCAACATTTTAAACAACTCTTGCAAAACATTTTGTCTACTTAAGAAAATAATTCTTCTCCACTGTCTCAAATAAGCTGAAAGTTTCCAAACAAAACAATTTGTTTATCAATCAACGCGGAAACTGTGAAACCTAGCTATCATATGTAAAACTAGCATTTGCCTGCGGCGTCGCACGTAATTTCCTATTACACTACATTCACGTATTCTTTTTTCTATCACATTATTAACACTCCTGAGATAATTGATAGTCGTTCCTTCGTGAGCCTCTTGGGCGCATTATGAAGGTATGTACCATTTATTTCCTTCATCTTCGTGGTTTTTACTAGGTGTTGATAAGTTATTCAGTACAATTAGATTATATGGATGAATCTCAATGAACTAATTAGTTTATAAAAAAAACATCAAATTCGGTCTGTTAAAATAATTTTCCTGTCTAAATATCCCGTATTATTGCGGAGTTTGCCTTCAAGAAAACGTATAGACGAAAACCAATTTCGATCATAATGCGTTTTCGGCTCTTTTCATTTATCTTCGACCTAACCAAATTCGATTACCTTATGTGCTAACATTCACGGCTTTTTACAATGAGGTGGTTTTTATAACAGCGTTTAATAGTATTTTCATTGCATTAGATAGTTTATTGATTATTGGTGCAATCTAAATTTAAAATTAGGCAATAACTTCTGCTATGCAATCTGAATTACACTACTGATCAAGTACTTTACAATGATAATTTTCAAAAACGTTTAAATGTAAACAAATGTTTCTGCATCTTTGATGAACTTCAGCTGAAAGTATGAACAGCTGTGAAGTATCAGTTCACTATGTATTACGTGTCGTAGCGTAATCTGCCGAATCCAATATAAAACACTTTAACATCAACAACAATTTATAAATATAAAATTAATTTAAATAAACTATTTTAATTGGACCAAATCATGGATCTAAACCATTCCTCGAATCCTCTTCAACACACACACAAAATTTCATCAATATCGGTCCAGTCGTTTAGGAGGAGAACAGTAACATACACACGAACACAAGAAATATATATATAAGTGTGTGTGTGTGTGTGTGTGTATATATATATATATATATATATATATATATATATATATATAAAGATATATTCCAGAGTTATAATATCAAGAACAATATACAAAGAATACATAAAAGTAACGAACTAAAATATATAGAATAACAAATTAAAACTCAGTGCTGGTTTATTTCTGCGTTTAGATGTATGAGGAATATTATTTAAAAACTATAAATCGAAAATCTATGATCCGATTTATGATCAATTCTTATACTGTTTTTCATTATGAACCGTTGCAATTTTATCAATTACCGTCTTAGCTTTTATGATTGACCTGGCGGTTCAAAATATTCAGCATTAGTCTCATTATTTAAATCTTAAAGTAGTTATTTTACGCAATTAATTTAATAACCACTAATTATCACGTTTAAATTTTTAACAAGATAATATTATTCAGATATAGTTCATTTACAGTGTCCTGCTCGTTTGAACGAGCAAACCACCAGACTGCTCAAAGTGGTTTTGCTTAGGAAGGAGGAAAGACTCGACATTATAGGCACTGGTGAGGTATGGAGCCTCACCTATCCAGTCAAGATATAAATTAACTTACACTGAAGTAATTAACTGCCTGAAAGCAGAAATCTATATATATATAAAAATGAAATGTTTGTATGTTTGTCCTTTATGGAATCGTGAACTATTGGACCGATCATGATGAAAATTTGTACGTATATGTATTTTTTCCACGGAGAAGGTTTATAAGCTATGCCCATCCCTTTCCCGATTCAGGATTCCGCCCCACTGGTTACAGAAATACCCATAAGAAATGCATTGCAGCAAACATATGTTAACGTCTTTTCAAATTTTTAATCAAGCTGTTCTTTGTAAAACATATATTACACTTATAGTTTTTTAAAGCATAGAGTAAGCTTAATAGAAACGACAAATTTTGTTTAAAAGAAACTGTTTTTGCAATCACTGTTAAACATAGACTTTACTATCCAGATAATACAATTCAAATTTGACGTAAAAATGTCACCTTTAACTGCAATATTTATTTAATATAAACCAAGCTCATGCTTGATCAGAAGAGTAATGCAGATATCATAATTACTATCTTACGTTGGCTACAAATATAAAGAATGTTATAAAATCAACCTTAGTTGTTTTTTTTGACAGAAGTATGGTTCTCAAAACTCCGTGTGTACATATTCTCTACGATCGAGACAACAAAGCAAGCTCAAATCGTGTCATCGGAGATATAACTAATTTAATCTAAAATTTATTATAGTAAAAAAAAAATTTACTAAGTAATATAAGGACTTCGGTTCTTAAGATTTGCGTGCGAAGCCGTGGGTAACAGCTAGATAGAGGCAGGAATATGGTACATACCTTCATAATACGCCCAAGAGGCTCACGATGGAATCGACTATCAATTATCTCAGCAATGTTTAGAATGTGATAGAAAAAGAATAAGTGAATATAGTGTACTGTTTTCAACGGGAAATTGCGTGCGAAGCCGCGGGCAACTTTTGCAATTTATTGAAATGCGCAGCAAAGCGCGCCGGGTGGCCCGCTAGTATATATATATATATATATATATATATATATAAAATGAATGTTTGTATGTTTGTCCTTTATGGAATCGTGAACTATTGGACCGATCATGATGAAAGTTTGTACGTATATGTATTTTTTCCACGGAGAAGGTTTATAAGCTATGCCCATCCCTTTCCCGATTCAGGATTCCGCCCCACTGGTTACAGAAATATACCCATAAGAAATGGCATTTGCACAAGCAAACATATGTTAACGTCTTTTCAAATTTTTAATCAGCTGTTCTTTGTAAACATATATTACACTTATAGTTTTTAAAGCATAGAGTAAGCTTAAGAGAAACGACAAATTTTGTTTAAACTGTTTTTGCAATCACTGTTAAACATAGACTTTACTATCCAGATAATACAATTCAAATTTGACGTAAAAATTCACCTTTAACTGCAATATTTATTTAATATAAACCATGCTCATGCTTGATCAGAATAGTAATGCAAGATATCAATAATTACTATCTTACGTTGGCTACAAATATAAAGAATTGTTATAAAATCAACCTTAGTGGTTTTTTTTTGACAGAAGTATGGTTCTCAAAACTCCGTGTGTACATATTCTCTCGATCGAGACAACAAAGCAAGCTCAATCGTGGCATCGGAGATATAACTAATTTAAATCTAAAATTTATTATAGTAAAAAAAAAAATTTACTAAGTAATATAAGGACTTCGGTTCTTAAGATTTGCGTGCGAAGCCGTGGTTAACAGCTAGATAGAGGCAGGAATATGGTACATACCTTCATAATACGCCCAAGAGGCTCACGATGGAACGACTATCAATTATCTCAGCAATGTTTAGAATGTGATAGAAAAAGAATAAGTGAATATAGTGTACTGTTTTCAACGGGAAATTGCGTGCGAAGCCGCGGGCAACTTTTGCAAAAAATTATTGAAATGCGCAGCAAAGCGCGCCGGGCCCGCTAGTATATACAGTGGTGATTCATGAAGTTCTCCCCCCACTTCTACAGCCACATTTTACTAGTAAAAATAATGAAAAAATGTTATATAAACATAAGGTCCGAAAAACGCTTCGTTAGCGAGTTACAGCTAGCGAAAGATTTCGCCTGAATTCCTGGGTAAGAGTAAAATAAAGCCATACTGAACTTTTGGAAAGGTTAATTAAGTAAGAAATATCGTGGATTCTTATGTATTTTTACCTGATAAAGCTAATAAAATAGGTTTCAGAACTGTACCTGTAGTAGGTTTTGAGGGATTCAGGGTTAAAATGCAAAAAATTGGGGCACGAAACAATGTTTTTTTAAGTTTGATGTACAATAACTTTGTTAAATTGGTAATAAATACATAAAATCAACAAACATTAATTGTAGAGAATTTAATTCTGAGAAAATTGATATAATGAAAGTCTAAATAAAACAGAAATAAGTACCAAAAAATCGATTTTATTCAGTATAATACATTACTAGCTGTAAAGAAATACCGTACGGTATTTAGTTTAAAATAAAACAAAAACAAAATGTTTGTTCCTTAATGATGAGATAAATTGAGAAAACAAGATTAACTTGTTAAATAAATTGGTTTGTAAATAAAAATATCATGTTTTATTACGTTGTATTTTTTTTTTAAATAAAAATTTACATCAAATGTTCGAAAATAAATGAAGCAAACATTTTCCCATTATTGTTTACTAATCATCGAAATGCAGTTTTTTGTTTGATTAATTTCTAAGTTGGTAACGCACGAGCTGTCCAACTTGATGATGATATTGTTATTAATGCTGTTCATCGCAGTCCAGGTGGTAAGTACACGGACGTATTTCTAGGCGGATAGGAGTTTTCGCAGTCAAAGGGTTTGTGGAGGTCACTTAATCGAAACAAATTTTATCCGTTTCATAAACAAAAGGTTCAACATCTACAGCTAGGGGATGGTCCGCTTCGCTTGGAGTTTTGCAACTTTTTTGAATATTAATAATCAACTCTACAAGCGCATTTTGTTTACGGATGAGGCCACAATTCACTCGGGATGGTGTCAATAACTTGCACAATGAACACTCATGGGCAGAAAAAAAATCCACATGAGGTAGTGGAACAGAACTTTCAACACCGATTTAGCGTCAATGTCTGGTGTGGCCTTTTGCACAATCGGCTGATTGGGACCTTTCATATTACACTGGACGCCTAAATGGCTGAGTTCTATTTGCATTTCCTTCAAGAAGAGTTTGCCGCAGCTGTTAGAGAATGTTCCTTTACATCTCAGACAAAATTTTGTACTTCCAGCATGACGGAGCACCTCCCCACTTTTCACGTGCCGTTTCTGCTTACTTAAATCATCAATTTTCCTGGACACTGGATTTGGTCGTGGAGGGCCTCACCCTTGGCCACCAAGATCACCAGATCTATCTCCATTGGATTATTGCATCTGGGGATAGATGAAAGACATTGTATACAAGACAAAAGTGAATTCTCGTGATGAATTAATTGCCCGTATTATGGATTTCGGGCTGTGCAGATACAGGGAAGTCCTGAAAAATTAAGAAACGCAACAAAAGCAATACACAAAACGTGCTGCAAAATGTATTGATAATGATGGCCTCATTTTCGAACATCTATTATAAAAAGGTGCGTACGGTTGGCCCACACCTGATTAATTTTGCTTAAAACTAGTAATGTATTATACTGAATAAAATCGATTTTTTGGTACTTATTTCTGTTTTATTTTAGATTTTGATTATATCAATTTTTCTCAGAATTAAATTCTCTACAATTAATGTTTGTTGATTTTATGTATTTATTACCAATTTAACAAAGTTATTGTACATCAAACTTAAAAAAACATTGTTTCGTGCCCCAATTTTTTGCATTTAACCCTGAATCCCTCAAAACCTACTACAGGTACAGTTCTGAAAACCTATTTTATTAGCTTTATCAGGTAAAAAATACATAAGAATCCAAGATATTTCTTACTTAATTAACCTTTCCAAATGTTCAGTATGGCTTTATTTTACTCTTTACCCAGGAATTCAGGCGAAATCTTTCGCTAGCTGTAACTCGCTAACGAAGCGTTTTCGGACCTATGTTTATATAACATTTTTTCATTATTTTTACTAGTACAATGTGCTGTAGAAGTGGGGGGAGAACTTCATGAATCACCCTGTATATATATAAATGAATGTTTGTGTGTTTGTCCTTTATGGACCTCAGAAACTAATTTGACCGATCATTATGAAAATTTGTATGTATATGTATTTGATTTTTCCACGTAGAAGGTTTACATGCTATACCCATTGATGTAACTCGCCATCAGGAGGAGCTGCAAAATATACAAGTTATCAAAGCGCCTGCCCATTGTAAACTACAAATACGAGATGGTTGTGTTTAATAACCACACACTATGTGAAGGCGCTAAGTTTTTTATGGATATTTGTCTTTCAAATGAATTTCTGTTTGGCCTTAAAGCTTAAATTTTAGACCACTTTATTATTAAGTACATTGTACGTGTTACAATGGCTATAAACATACACTTTTGGCAGATTTTCTTGATAGTGTCAACAAGGTTTAACTCTACATTGCCGTTGACAATATAATTCGCTTGAACCAGAAGTGCTCATACACGAGCAAAGCTAACAAAAAGCTTGCTGAGCCGCGGAGAACAGCTAGTATATTAAATAAACCATATTCAATGTTTGGCTTAAGACCTTTAAATATCATTGGACGAAAAATTAAACATTCATATGTATTCATATTATAGAAAGATCGTTAAGAGAAACTGAAGGACTTACATCATGATTCTCAATCTCAAAATGCACAATCTCAGAGTACGGACGGAACTCAATAAAGCATCGACTACAAGACTAAACAATCGTTGACAATAGCATGTAAATAATAGTACACACAATACAAACCTTCTATCTCTTGCTCTCAATTGAAACATGCAGAGTGTAGCTATTATGTGAAATCAAACTGTTAAGCCTTCTTCTTGAGTCAAGTTTCAACAACTCTCAATCCTGATAGAGTATATACATTTATTTTATTATATACCAATGTCTTTGCCTACTAACAAATCCTAAATAGAGATGCATACTATAGATATTTCTTTATTTTTTTATATATATCAGATATATAAGGTGTGATTAGAGTTATTTATGGTGATATACATGTAACTCGTCCACGAGAACAGTTTAATTTGTTTTGGTAACCATCCGCAAGACTAAGGTTTATTTTGTAACACGTTATCATTGCAAATATACTCAATATCAAAAAAAAATATGGTTGCCTGTTAAAGTCGGTTTTACGGGCGAAGATTTTACGTGACAAACGTCTTTTTCTCGGTAGAATATTTATTGGATATGAATATTATTAAATTGCACAATAGGAACAAGGAATTGAATGAAAATAAGAAATTGCACAAATTTTAACTATAGAAATATATTTTGTTTACTAAAACATTGTACATAATTTGAAATTAATTAAAATTTTTTGACGTGGACAACGTCTTAAATTAGGTTGCGGCTCGGAGTCACTCAATGAAAAAGTGTAAACGCCCGGTAACGTTACGATGCCGTCCAATGGGTCCGCCGCACGGTGATCCGCACGGGATAAAAGCAGATAACTGTGGGTCCGCCGCACGGGATAAAGCAGATAACTATGTTTATTCGTGAAAATGTGGAGTGCTTAGATTCGTCATTTACAACAACTACAACAATAAAGGTAAATAATTGTACACTGATATTTCATTATCGTAAACTAAGATTGATTGATTAATTTGTTAGATTGACACAAAAGTTGAGAAAACTGAGTTTATATAGGTTATGTCATACTACTGACAAATGTTGATAGTGTTAAGTAAATTATTAGTTTAAATCACACTCGCAATCAATCGTAATTCAGTCGATTGAGAAGAAACAGCCCGTATTGCTAGTCAAACATTTAAAAAAACAAATTATAACCTCTAACCTGTCATAACAGTGCGACCAAACAAACGAACTAAACCGACCAATCACCACGCGCGGAGTTAGAATTTAACTGTGTTTAGCAAGAATTTCAAATTCCAATTTTAGTAAATGTTTTATTCAACTTTACTATTTACAATAACAAATTTTAATTAATTTCAAATTATGTACAATGTTTTAGTAAACAAAATATATTTCTATAGTTAAAATTTGTGCAATTCTTATTTTCATTCAATTCCTTGTTCCTATTGTGCAATTTAATAATATTCATATCAATAAATATTCTACCTAGAAAAAGACGTTTGTCACGTAAAATCTTCGCCCGTAAAAACCGACTTTAACAGGCAACCATAATTTTTTTTATTGTAAATGGTAAAGTTGAATAAAACATTTACTAAAATTGGAATTTGAAATTCTTGCTAAACACAGTTAAATTCTAACTCCGCGCGTGGTGATTGGTCGGTTTAGTTCGTCTTGTTTCGGTCGCACTGTTATGACAGGTTAGAGGTTATAATTTGTTATTTTTAAAATGTTTGACTAGCAATACGTGCTGTTTCTTCTCAATCGACTGAATTACGATTGATTGCAGAGTGATTTAAATTAATAATTTACTTAACACTATCAACATTTGTCAATAGTATGACATAACCTATAAACTCAGTTTCTCAACTTTTGTGTCAATCTAACAATTAATCAATCAATCATAGTTTACGATAATGAAATATCAGTGTACAATTATTTACCTTTATTGTTGTAGTTGTTGTAAATGACGAATCTAAGCACTCCACATTTTCACGAATAAACATAGTTATCTGCTTTATCCCGTGCGGCGGACCCACAGTTATCTGCTTTATCCCGTGCGGATCCCGTGCGGCGGACCCATTGGACGGGCATCGTAAACGTTACCGGGCGTTACACTTTTTCATGAGTGACTCCGAGCCGCAACCTAATTTAAGACGTTGTCACGTCAATAAATTCTAAACATTAAACACCTTGAAAAGCATATGTATAGTAATGAAATAAGTTTTTATTTTTTTTAATTTTTTCATTTATTCTGTAGAAAGTTTCAAAGGGACTACTAGAAGTTACATTTATGTACTTCAGATTATTTATATCGGCTTCTTCCAGTTCTTCTATTCGGTTGCATCCAGTGGTTACATGTTGGTTGTAGTTTTGATGATGTTAGTTCTTGACACATTTCTACAGTCTACAGATTTCTGGCAGTGTTTCAGTATCAAGTGAAGCGTAACGGGAGGTATGTGTTGATGGAAACGTTTCCATTGAAAGAATATTCGATACTGCTCCTCTGTAGAATCTTTAACAGGCTTCTATATCTGCAAAAAAAAAGGCGTGCACTTATGTATAGTTACGGATCTTTCAAAATTTTCATTTTATGGTATTTTGTAGACAGCATTCCAACGGCAACATTTGGTAACATTTTAACATTATATTTTATCGATTGTTTGGTGACATCAAATGTCAAAGAATGTTCTTATCGAGAATTGTGCGTCTCAGTACAGATTAATAATATTAAACATAATTTAAGTTAACTACCAAACTTACATAAACATATATAAACGTTTTAAGGGCCGTCATTTTAAAAAGCGTAGTGCAAATTTTGTTACATTCAGCCTTTAAACAATATTATAAAAAATTATAAGTTCCATCCCACCAAAGTGAGGTAAGATAAGTTAATAATGACAGACAACAATTCCCACATACTCTGGAATAAATCCTTTCTCTTATGGAAAGGTCCTTGTATTCCAATGACTAGCTCGGCCAACAGTTTGCACTCTCATCCAATCAGGAACCCTCATTTGGTTGGTCGGTTTCCGACCAATCAGGAGTCTGGAATCAAAGGGCGTCTATTAACTTGCAAAAGTCCTGAAAATCCAGTGAGTATCTCATGCTAATGTTATAAGTCATGTCTACCATATTTATTGTTGCATGTGAAAGGGTTTATGAACGGTTAGGAACGTTGTATAACTTCACTATAAACATAACTTGTTTTTAACTTTATTGATAACTTGAAATTTATAAGGGTCTAGAAAAATTTACATTTTCAAACATTTTGTTTGTCTATAGGACAAACAAAATGTTTGAAAAATGTAAATTTGTATAGACCATAATATTGTTTTAAACTAATTTCGCATTGCCCCATAAAACATTTAAAAACACTGACTATTTGAGCTCTGTTAAACTGTGGAATCTTACAATAATATTTGCTATGTAAAGATAACAACATGTTTTTAAGAGATTATAAGTTACAACAGTCGGGATTGAAGTTTATTATATTTATTTTTATTATAAGAAATAGGTTTTTAAATAAGGCTAAAAAAATGTTTCTTTACGTTTACTAAATTAAACTTCTAAAACTAATAAAATAAACATTTTAGCATCATAAGTTGGTTTTAGAATGACACAGAATATTATATGAATGCTTTGTAAATAAAAAAAAAAGTTTTAGATATAAAACACTGAAGAAAAGTTACGTTTAGTTATTTTTTTTAAAAGTACATGCAATTCCCTTACCCTTCTTTTTTTTTTTTTTATTTTTTAATTTTTTCCCACTGCGGTGATGGATATTATTGATTTTCTATGGAAATAATTTCCATATCTTCCGCTGCCCCGTGAGTTATTACAGCAGTCCTTATACGATTAACAGCCATTTTTAAACTCATGCTCTGTAAATATAGTTACAGGCAAGCCTCGTTAACTCGTTGGTACATATCTACATAAGTGATGTAATAGTTTTCATAACATGAAACCTTAAAGCATACAGACACATTGAAAATCAAGCGTTTAGGCTACGTTGTAAAATGTATTTTAACAAAACAGATGTTCAGTTATTATTGAAAGTAATCACCTGTATTTAAAAGTAAATTGAAATATGTTGTTGTAATAATTGGTTTAGTTTCCAAAGTACAAAATTAAAGTAAATTACAAGAGTTACAACCTTCTTGTTCCAGGTAATATGAAAACTTACCAATATTAAGATAAGTAGTTTTGAGTAGATATTTCCGGCAATTAAAGACATATATTTTTAATTATAATTAAAATTCATATAATTTTATTTTATAAAGTTATTCCAGAAGGTATGTGTTGGAAGCAAACTTCTAGAGAAAAATAGCTAAAGGAAGATAAAAAATATACATATAAAACTAATTTTAATATTGAATTTAATTAGTATTTAATTTAAATAATTCTAAATAGTCTGACGAATCTAATATGTTAGGCATTATCCCTTACAAGACCACATGATCGGTATCGATCCTCTACTAGTAAGGTGATTCAAGGGTCAGCTCAAGATTCCAGAGTATTTAAACCTTGAACCAAGATTAAACCCTATACAGTTTCTAAAAACGTGGTCTTCGTTTATTTGCAATCCGTTAGAAGCTGTTTATGTAGACATATACTTTGGATGATTCGAAATAGTTCGTACTTCCTAAACTTTTATTACGCCGTTATAATGAACATATCAAATAGCTTATCCAAAACCGGGGTAAGAACAAATATAACAAAATATGTTGAAAATATGACCCAAGACCGACTTTTCCCTTTTAACTGTGATATAAAGTAATAATTAATTAAAAAGCTTAAGACAGAAATACTTTAATAACTGAAATTAAGTTTCACTTAGTAAAACTGTTTAGTACTTCTAAAGAATACGTTACTTTAGATCGTTGCTTTGGAGTGAATAAAAAAAGTCTTGCTCAGATACAGAACATCGCAACATCTAATATTATATTATAATAGTACTGGCTAACGAACAACGCTCTCTAAGTTACTGTTCGGTATATGTATAAAGTTTTAGTGCATGGTTACTCTAAAACATTTCAGACTTTTTTTAGTTGCAAAATAAAACATGACAATTTTATATATCTATTAACAGATTAAAAAATCTATTTCTTTATTTATTTCTTCTGTAAACTTATTGGTAAATTTATCCATCACGAAAAATAAGATAATTTGAAATGTGGGGATACTACCTCGTAATTTCTATTCTATTCAATAACATCCCAGCTAAACGATGTAACGAACGTAGTTACTAATATAAATATGTACCTACACTAATAATATTAATAACATGAATATTTTAAAATACCAGTAACATACTTATTTCGTTATTATATTTCAGCTTAGAAATATTTTTATTATGGTTATCATTCTTATAAGCGGTATGCACTTATATATAATTTATACACTTTTAGGTGCGTCGTGACTATAAAATATTTATTATTTTTGAACCTGAAAGAATAAATAATCTATATATATATAGATATATATATATATATATATATATATATATATAATATATATATATATATATCACAATAACATTTAAAAGGAATAAATTTATATAAAAACATATATTTTCTTTTTGTAAGATTAATCACCAATTAATGAAATGTATACAATTTTAAATATTGGATTCATTGAATCTCTACTATGTTTAACTAGAGACAAGCTAGCTAGTCACGCAATTATATATTTTACCATTTTAAAAAGCAAGCGTGATTTATCATTTTTTTAACCTGTAAGAATAAAAAGTCTATATAAATATCATAATAACATTATAGGGTATAAACTTAATATAAGAACATATATTTTGGTTAGACACATTTTAAATGTTACGTGGACAATTACTTGCCTCTTTATAGTAATGTGTAGTAAGGTTCACTTTAATTATAAATATAGAAATGTACTGCTTAATATGTCTCTCAATCATTTAATTTTTTTAATAATCCAAATTAACATTCCCTTATGATGCAATGCCACTTCCAAGGTTTTAAAATTAGTGATCTGCAACAGAAATAAAACCCCGACATCATGTAGACAAGCTATGAAAAAACAATATTAAATACCAACAAAAATTTTAATATCTGTATAATATTATTTGTAACATTAAACCACCCAATTAATGAAAAAAAAAAAAAAAAATGTAAAATCTTTAAATATTGAATTCATTCTAAAATCTCTACTATGTT
>NW_025786198.1:0-24175 GCF_021130785.1 Homalodisca vitripennis | reverse complement strand
CCATTAAGTGTTAGGACGACCTTATAACTTTTAAACGACAACAGATATCATAACCAAATTTTGTATACCGTTACTGGAAATTGTAAGCTACTTTTCTGTGTACATGGTGGTCGTATTTCACTTTGGGGGACGGCCCGTGGGGGGTTATAAGAAAATCTTTAATGACAGCCTATGTTGAGTTGTACATCATTTTAAAGGTCTAGTTGACCTGAAAACAATGCCGCAAACAGGACTTCAAAAGGTTGACCCAGTCGGAAGAAATCGCTGTTCAAAGTTTAAAAATGTTTAATACCATTATACATAAGAAATAACTAATTCTGTAGCTGTTAGAAGTTAGGGGGAATACTTAGTGAACTCATTTAAAAGTAGATGTTCAAAATGTTTCCTTTCGGTCGTCTGACAGTGTGCTACATTTAATCAGAAAAACCTGCTGCATTAAGAAGTACAATGAAAATTGAAAGAAGTGCCTCTAGGTCAAGGTTTCCCATCCACTGGACTTCCCCATAATGGCTGTTATCTGTCTATCAGTTCTCTTATAAGTTTCACTTAAGCTACAGTGCTTTTTGCAGCCATATCCTGTAACTGCAAGTTATAAGTTTTAAGAGATGTTGCTCAGTGAGCGTGAAAGAATTACACTTTTAATGATATGCGACTGGGGTTATAATGTAAGACCGTTTGCAGAAGTAACACATTTATTCAATGCTACTTTTCCTAATAGAGCTCCTATTTCTAAATCCACACCACAGTACACAGTACCTCGCTTTGTAGACACTGGTAGTGTTAAGGATCGAGCCAGATTTGGACGACCAAGTACTGTGACAGACGAAGACAGTCTTTCATTGAAAATCTAACTAAGCGAAGATGTTTTTGATCGCCGGATGGAATTCAGTGAAATTATGATGAATAAAATTGACCAAAACCCAATACTTTTAGACGGTATTATATTGAATCGACTTTTATGTTGCATGGCCATGTTAACAGGCATAACTGCCGGTATTGGGATAATGTTAACCCACACTGGATGAGTTAGTGTCACACAGAAAATCCCCAAAAATTAAACGTATGGGCAGGTATCGTACGTAATTCAATTATAGGATCATTTTTCATCGATGTAAATTTTAAATGCCAACAAGTATCATGATACGCTCCAAAATGAGATAGTTCCTGCTTTACAAGCTACTCTGGGCGCTGACTTCCAAACAATGACTTTTCCATCAAGACGGAGCACCGCCACACTATGGTGTTCAGGTAAGGCAATACTTAGATTCCCACACCGGTGGATTGGAAGACGTGGTGCGATTGAGTGGCCGGCTCGTTCCCCTGACCTAACTCCGCTTGACTACTTCCTATTGGGCTACATCAAGGACAAAGTGTATCGAACTCAGCCTACAGATCTGAACGAACTCAGACATAGGATATCACATGAAGCTCAACCTATTCTACGAGAATACTTACAAAATGCAGTAGCCGGCATTTATAACCGGTTAGCACATTGTCAGACGGCCGAAAGGAAACATTTTGAACATCTACTTTTAAATGAGTTCACTAAGTATTCCCCTTAACTTCTAACAGCTACAGAATTAGTTATTTCTTATGTATAATGGTATTAAACATTTTTAAACTTTGAACAGCGATTTCTTCCGACTGGGTTAACCTTTTGAAGTCCGGTTTGCGGCATTGTTTTCAGTTCAACTAGACCTTTAAAATGATGTACAACTCAACATAGGCTGTCATTAAAGATTTTCTTATAACCCCCGACGGGCCGTCCCCCAAAAGTGAAATACACCACCATGTACACAGAAAAGTAGCTTACAATTTTCCAGTAACGGTATACAAAAGTTTTGTTTACTATAGGACTCTTGTCCGTGTATAAAATTATAAGAGTCGTCCTAAGACTTAATTGGTCAACCCTGTATATACGTTTAAAATACATTGTTGACATTCTTTCCTTTTTTACATTAGGTATGTTTATTTTCTAAAAAAAAATAACTGAACCAGTGAGAGTAAAAATCAAAATTAAATTAATTTTAACTTGCAACCGACCCAACCACTACAACAGATTCTACAATCAACTCCCATCAAAAGATTTTATGATGTAAAGTAACAAATTGTGTTACATATAACACATGTGCTATGTGTTGTAAGTTATGTAAAATTGTATGTGTAGTAGTAACTTGGTATAAAACACAAAATCAATCTTATAAAATGATTTACGCCTAATAAAGCCTATGTACCCCTATTTCGTTTTCAGTAGTAATGGCGACCTTTCAAATCTTTTCAAAAAGTTCAACCCAACTTTAATTCTTAATGAACTTAAACAAAAACAAAAACCAAACAAACAAAAAGTGTTTATTGACTTAAATATTTTAATTTCCAAAACATTTTCTGGTTTGAAGTTTGTTGTATCCCGGAGAGAGTGTCACTAGGATTTTGTGAGTACATATATAAACGTAAAGATAGTATAATAAACTATGAGAAATAATTAATATTATTTCTGTTTTTGGCAACAAAATCCAGAAGATACTTCTTTCCAGCACTCGAGCCAATGTTTTAAAGCTTTTCGCCAACTAATGGTATGACAAGAATTTCCCCCATTTGATACGTATTTAGGAAAAAACATAATTTATGATACAACACTGTCCATTCTCTCAGATTTTTAGTCTATTAATATCGAATGTAAAATATAACCTTGGTACGGACTCACGTACAACAGCAAGATTGCAATAACATTTCTTAGAAAACAAACGACAAACGTATGATTCAGGAAACTGGTTTAATGTTCTAGTTTTATAATGAACCAAACACTTACACTCTGGAAACATACAGGATAGTGCTGCAATTGCTTCCTCTACATTAGCAATGTATTCTTTCCAACGTTTTAATTAGATGTTCTTAAACCTAATTCAGCACTCTGTTTGTCAAAGAGTGCAAATAAATTTAGGAAATAATTAAAAATATATGTTAAATTACAAATAATTAAAAAAAATCAAAGTACTCTAAGTTTTAAATTTAAATGTAATATGTTATACATGTGTACTTTAAAAAACGAATTGTGTTGATGTACTGAATTATTTATTTTCCATATATTACCTAGGTTTCAAGTAAAAAGATCATTTAATGTTCATCCTTCCACGAAATAATGTTTTTAATTGAAGCATTCACAAATTTATTTTCTTACAAATATACATTAGAGTATACTCTTTTTACATATTTTGAATCTACCTTCAAGAAATGCTAGTGATATGACTGCTAATATCTGAGGATAATTTTTTCCAAATGGTATTTACTAAAGGATTTGTTCAATCAATGGTTCTCCTAATGATTTACTCTTAATAAAAAGTGTGGCAAAATTGTTTAAAACCGTGACATAAACAGCCTTATGATAAATATGATTGTTTCAAATTACATTTTGACCTCATGTTTACTTGTAACGAAAAATTGGTGCAATACTATATTTATGAGTTTAACGCAGGCTTGTATATAATGGAGAAAGAACTGTAAGTGGACACGGAGGAAGGCAAATTATTGATTGTAATCCACGTTGGTATGTTTTTTTTGTAGTTGGATATTTTAAAGGGATTAATGAAATAGAAGAACATGAGGTGTAATTAGCCAAAATTGTTAATATTTTTTATGATAATGTCCAAGCTTGACGTAGATAAAGTCCTTTGGGTTAACGGTTCACTAAATATCCTTTCTTAACTATGTAACTATAAAAAATTTTACATGACAGTAACAGTGTACCTTTAAGGAAGGACACTACTGTATGTAAAAGAATAGCATCAATTTGTAGGCTCATATGAATGAAGTAAGGTTATAAGAAAACTCTTTGTATAGGCTAATTTAAACACTATTTTTATGTAAGTTATAGGAAACAAAATATTTATACTCCTGTTTCCCTTTAATTATTTTTTTTTCATTTCTAGCGCTTAAATTAATGCTGTGTGTGTTAATAAAAATTCACGTTATTTGAATATCCAGGTTTTTTACTCAACCTGATATTTATTAAATAACTTTTTGTTAAAACCATCATGATTGCAGCATGCACACAACAAGAGCTTTTGTTAAAACAATAAAGTTGAGAAAGGGATTCTATTGTTTTACATAAACAATAAAACTGGATTTCCCATCTATAAATAAACTGAGATGTTAGGAAGCGATGTACAAACAGACTGCGTAATTAGAGTAAAACTTATACACTGCCAGAAAACAATCAGGAGAGTGAACACTAAAATATTTAAAGAAAGAACAACAACCAGAGAGAGTTTGGACTCTCAAAGCTGGCCTTACAATGTATAAATAAGGTGCTCAATGGAGTAGAACAAAAAATTCGTTATTTGTTTTTCAGAAAATGTTTCCCTATACTCTGTTTTCATTGTTGTTAAAACGAGTCTAAAACCATATCTATAATACACGTAGTAATGTACAGATAAATTATTCACTCTGTTCATATACAGATCACTATTCTATCAAAAAATTAACAGTATACATAAAACGTAATGTTTTCATAACTATGTGGTAATTATAGATAACAATTTTACACATATATAACATAAGCCATGTTTTGCCATTTGATTACTTTAAATCATAATACCTTGTTTAAATTAGAGGAAATTAAATACGATATGCTATTAGTTTGGATGCGATGGTAAATTAGATTTACATATTGAACTGAATAATTAGTTTATCAGCCAAGTAGTGCGGAATTGATTAGACCGAATTAACAATCTCAAATTCTATTACATATTGAACTGAATCTGAATTGATCAAAAGTTTACGATCCATTACAATAACTACTGATACTGTAGGAGAGCTATATAAGGTTTTTATTTTTGTTCCATTATAATCTGGGGTTCGCTCTCCTGAATATATATACATACACACACACATGGTTCATGTATAAATATAACAGTTTTTTTTTAAGCTATCTCATCATGTTAAAAATATTTATATAGGTGAGAAAGAATAAATTTAATACCAGTTACCCGGAAGTTTCTATGAACAATTTATAAACATCCATTCACCTATGCGTATGTCCAAACAAATAAACTTTAGTATTTAAAAATAGTAACCAGTTACAAAAAAAGAAAAGAACCTAAAAATTTTAATAGTAAAAATATCTTGCTATAGTTGTAGTATTCGGTACCAATTTAAATTCATCCTAAAACTGCACAATTTTTCCTTCTTAACGTTAATGGAATCTGAATAATATCCCTGTTAGAAAAATAAACAATTTGAAAAGAAATTGAAATGGAAGGATAAATGGATACGACTAGAGATTTAGTATGCATAGCTCAACAAGCTTGTTTTCTTTGAAATAAAACTACTTGTCTAATACCCAACACTTTGAAGTATATGGATAATGTAAATATTTTTACCTTTAGGAAATTACAACCCAGAAGAATATAACGAAAATTCAGTGCAATGCCGCGTAGGGAAAGCAATTTAGAGTATGACCATAAACCCAGATTTTAGCACAGACTTTTGGCGGGAACTGACGTGCATCATTGAGGTTATGGCGGGAAATGCAGTCAGCTGGGAACTTATTGTTAAATCATGTGTACTTCGGGGATTCACTCGGGTGGGCGTTTATTTATTTACACAATATGTCACGTGGGTCTTCCTCGGTTTAGAATAAAAATGCATACGATACGGTTAATATACTTATTTTTGGTATGTAGTTAATCTGAGTAGAAACTCGTAATATAATTACGAAGTTTTATGGTAACGATTACAGTGAAGTACTCTACATGTGATTTTATACCAATACATTGCATATTTTTTAATTCATGTTTTAGTGTTATACATATATATATATAAAACCATGATATCCTATGTCCATTTCAAAGAGTATTAAATATAACTCAATAACACAAGATTCAATTTTCTAGGACAGATGAACCACAACCACTAGTTTACGCCGATAATAAAATAATAAAGTATTATAATTAAAGCTAACAATTATTAATAAATCTAACCAATAAAATAAAAACATACCACAAACAAGAATTGAATAACATGAAGTATATTTCATTTGAATGGGTTTACAAAATACAAGGAACTAGAATTATGGGTATAAAAATAATTTTTAATTCAATTTCCAATTCGTGACAAGATCTACTACATGTTTATTATATCACAAATACTTACTGAGAAAAGAACAATAGATATGCATTCAGGAATCCACTGTCTACACAACTTAAAATATAAATAAACCAATGGTAGTAGCTAAAACCTGCGACACGAAATACTTAGTACTTTGGTGTAAAAACACGTTGCATCTAATTAGTTCACATCACAAACTATTTAGATCTAAAATTTTGACTCTAACATACTACCCCACTCCTCATAGACCAAAATTATAAATTTAAATATAATGTTTCTTTGCTTAATTTCAGAAAGAGCGGCTATTGTCGATACCTAGAAATATTGATTTGAAAGGAATACTAATTTGTTTAAGTCCTTAATAAAAACCAGTGAATGTTTCATCCTAATATAGAATTTTAATCCTAAACAACAATGTCTTAATCATAAACTACCAGGAATAAATCAACAATTTTAGAATGCAAAAGGTTTTATAATTGTATTGATTTCTAATAATCCGATACATCCAGTAAAATTAGACTATCTCTATTGTAATTTTTATTTCCAATATATTTTTCCAAAAACAAAACCCGTATTAAGGAAGAATTCAATTATGTTACAAACGAAAAATAAACTCAAAGTGAATTGAGGAAACAGAACTCAATATTGACAAGATGACATTCAGCCTGCGGCAACTACACCGGAAACCATTATTAAATTAGAGAAACCACTTCCGCTAAAACCTCACATCTCTACTCTAAGAAGGTTTGATTTAAACTTCCATTTTTTAAATTTTGATCATAATAAACAAACACCTATTTTATAAATTTAAATAAAAATTACAGTTTTCCTGCAGGTTTGTACGCAATCCAATGCTGAATAATAGGAAAGTCATATGTATAAAAGTTTTTAAATAGCATGCTGAGTTAATGTGGATACAGAAAGATACATAAATCTCCATTTTGGAATAATCTCGCTACAAGTTAAAAGAGTAATATTTTGAGGCTCAGTAGTACGCTCACCAGTTTTATGTAACTCCAATTTCTTTACAACACATAATATCTTATTAATTAGATCCAATATCAGTAAAACGTGAATTATTTTTTGTCAGTTTAGAAAAACTATAAAGTCGGGACTTGATCTTTCTTTGTGGAAGCATATATAATCATAGGGAAACAGTGGGAGAACTGTGTTTCCAATAAATATGTTTAAGTCATTTATACTCTTCTTCATAGAGCTAATGGAATAAATAATCTGTCGTTTTGAATAATAATTCAGCAATATTTGAAATATACTTAAGCCTTTTTTGTAACAAAAATCCATTAATAAAGATATAAATTTAAAACAAAAGTAAACAATAATATAAAGGCAACTGAAAAACCTTATAATGAGTATCATGAAGATTATATAAGAACTACGTTTTAAAATTGATAAATTAAATACTGATTTCTAATTTACATCAATTTCTTGTTTGATTAATGTTAACCACTGAAAAAACCAATTTTTTTATACTACTAACTTAAAACTCTAAGTTTACTCTAAGTTATCTTAATTAACTTAAGTGTCTTCCCAGAGGATAGCAATTTTTTAAGTTGTTTTTGGTACTCCTGTGAGAGTAGCATTTAACACACAAGGGGTTTGAAAATTTTCTTCTTTAGCGAAAAAATTTGTTCAAGGTCCAATTTTAAATAATAAGTCTAAATAATACAAAACTTAATAATATTAATTTGTTTTCCAACAAATAAATAGTCACGGACTAGATATCTCTTAAACTCGAATATTTTATTGGAAACTAAAAACAGGAAATTTAACAATACTACTAGAGATTTTGTTTTAAAATTTAGGATATGCTAAGATTATAAAAACCAAGATGTATGAAATGGAACCGAAAATATTAAAATTAGTTGGTTCTTAGAGATTCGTAGTTTCTGAGTTACAAAAACTTCTAAAGGAGACCCACATTGTAACAATGTGGGAGGCCATCATAGGTATAGGGATGGAGTATTACAGAGCCTTAAACTTGTAGTTGTAAAATAGAAATAGACATATTTAAGGACAAAAATATTATTTCAGTGTAAATTATAATTGAAATAGTATGTGCACTAAAATTTAGATAATTTATTTCACATTAGAAGATTTTGTTTAGTTATTTATTTTTTTTCGTCTTTTTTATTTTTTTTGTACAAATAATATTTTTTATTTTATAGTGTTCTTTTCCACCTCATATACATATTATATATATCATATAGTATATATATAAATATATTATATATATATATATATATATAATATTATATATATATATATAATTGTGTATGGCACATCTCATACATAAATAATAAACTAGAGTGACTGAATCATAAATTACATGTGGCTGTTTATTAATTAAAAATAACTAATTACATTGGATCGCATCATAGCATTAAACAGATTTCATTATTTTGTACGAACCATCTTGTGTTAATTTCCATTAATATTTTAATACATTAGCGAAAAATTTTTCAAAATTGACATACTGAAACGTCGATAATTTTATGAATGTTACAATAAAAAAATTTACTCCTATGAAAACGTTGTAAGGAAGAGACAAAAAGTGTTGTTAGAGATAATCTCACATTGTGAAGAATATTTATATTTACAGCAAAGATATATGTGGACAGTTATAATGTTTTTTATTTTTTTTGCTTTTGGTGCAATAGTTACTACCAAATACAATGTAAAAAGGATAATAAAAGAAAAATATCCCATCCGACTATGTTGAGAGAAAGCTAGATTTCACATGTTGACCGTCACAAAATGTCAGCCTGAAGATGTATAATTTTTTAGATGTTAATTCTCACAACACTGATGGGTAAGTAAATCTCAATTAATTTTAGTACTATAAAAGGTGTAATCCAAAGAGAGAGATATACTAGAGTAGTTTTTGTTCTAGAAATGGCGTAATAGGAGCCTCTTATACTAATTGTTGCAAAGAGAGTAATACTTTGATAGTTTAAATATCAGGGAACGAGTTGGACCCACCGAGAGAGTAAACAGAGTAATACTCTGATAGTTTTAGTATCAGAAATGGGTAGATTAACACGGACAGTTGCAACAGAGTAATACTCTGATAGTTTTAGTATCAGGAAATGGGTAGAATCCACGGGACAGTTGCAACAGAGTAATACTCATATATTTTTAGTATCAGGAAATGGGTAGATCCACTGATAGTTGCAACAAAGTAATACTCTAATAGTTTTTGTATCAGGAATGGGTAGATTCACGACCTGTTGCAACAGAGTAATACTCTGATAGTTTTAGTATAAGGAATGGGTAAGATCAAATCAAATAAAATCAGATTTTAATTGCCGAAACATTATACAACGCATGGCAAATGTCACATTTTTGCTTTTTACTTGCTAAAATTTTTGTCAAACCACACCTCAATAAATTCTATTCAAACATACAATTCTGCAAACGTACCTACATCCATTCATTCACCAATAATTCCCACTTCCATTGCGAGTGACGAAATTTTGTCAGTCTTTTTAATTGGTGGTCTCCAATCATAAGCAAAAAAAAACTCGTCAACATTATAAAATGTTTGTGACACACTAAAAAGCGTTTCAAACGAGTTTTTTACACTTTGAGCGTTGGAGTGTTTTTAATTGAATCTGGTAACTTATTGACGAAATGAACACCTGCCTGTGAAGGCAAGCGTTCAAAAAACCACCGTTCTGTGTCTACCATGTTCGGTAGTTATCTCTGCGTCTGGTCTCATACACATGTATGTCTCGGCCATTCGTCCATGGCACATTTAGACACACAAAACAGCGTTGTTTCCAAGATGTAGAGACTCGGCAGCGTCAACAGTTGCATAATTTTTGAAGGCTTCCCTTGCATGACTCTCTAAATTTCAGCTTTAGGGATAATGCGGATTGCTTGTTTTTGCAGCTTGAACACTCTCAGGAATTGATTGTTTGCAACAAGCTCCCCACAACACCAACCCGTAAGTGACGTGGGGGTAAATCAAGCCATAATACGCCATCATCAGAACCTGACTCGGCAGTATTTGGGCTAGAGACCTCAAAACATAAATGCCTGAGGCCAATTTGGAGCAAACAAGACTGGTCGATGTGATCGTTCCAAGTCAACCCTCGATCTAGGTATAATTCCCAGGAATTTCGAACAATATACTTCGTCCAGCATAGTGTCAGCCAACATAACGGCTGGCTCATCATGACTATCTACTGATCGTAAAGCAAAATTTTATAAAATTGGATTTTGCAGAATTTGTTTTAAGATTGAGGCTGTTAAAAGTTTGGACGCAGTTGTTAATTTCAACAAAACTCTGCTGTTCCAGAATAAATTTTGATTTGCTAGTGAAACAGAGAGTCGTGTCATCAGCATACTGCACTAGTCTTCCGTGCAGAAGTGATGAAACCTACATCATTGACATAGATCAGGAAAGAGAATCGGAACTGAGAATTGAGCCCTGTGGGACACCATAACTCAGGTGAATCGGTTCAGATAATTTGTTTGAGATTCTGGACAATTTGAGTTCCTGTGGCTTAGAAATGATCTGAGCCACTGGAGAGGCACGCCTCGTATGCCATGGGATCAAGTTTGTCAAGCATTGTAACATGGTCAACACAGTCGAATGTTTTCGATAAGTCCAGGAACACACTCAATGTGGTGATCCTGACGTTCTAGTCCTCCTCTACAACCATGTCGACAAGATTTACACACAGCGTCTATTGTCGACTTGCCCTTCCTGAAGCCAAACTGGTCTTCAGATAGCTGGTTGTGCTTATTCAAAAATTGAAGCATTCGTGTCCAAGAAAAGCTTTTTTTCGAATATTTTGCTCATAACTGGCAAAAATTGAGACAGGCCGGTAAATTTTGTTTTGTGGGGATTGGTGGATCGTCTTTCTTGAAAATAGGGGTTACTTTAGCGGTTTTGAGGAGTGAGGGAAAAACTCTTGTTCAAAAGAGAAATTTACTAATCGGGCTAATGGTCTCACAATATGCTTGGAACATTTTTTTATGAGCCACGTTGAATGATTGAATTTAAATCATTTGTTTTTTTTTTGGCTGGGAGCTGCTGAATTATTTTTTAAAGCTCTTCCTCAACGACAGGTGCTAGTGCCAGGGAGGCTACTGGACTCTGCCTTCGTCTTGGAGTCCTTGTGGGGGCGATGGTCAAGGGCCTTGCTCACAAGCAACAGATCAGAAGAATCTGTTAAGCCTATTTGCAACCTGCACCGCATCCTCCACAAGTCTATCACCACTTTTTAATTTTGATTTGTTTGTTGCATGATTTGTTTTTATTGTTGATGATGTCCCATGCAGTTTTAGAAATATTTTTTGAAGATATAATTGCTTTGGAAACATCATTATGCCTTTGCAGCTTGGATAACTTTTCTGTAAATTAGTTTGTAATTTCGAAAAAAAAACCGCTTGAATTCTTCATTGTGCGACGTTTTCTGGATTTCTGAGAAAAACCTTAGTTTTTTCTCTAGAAACTAAAATTCCTTTAGTTATCCATTTGTTTGTTTACCCTTTTGGGACATAACTTTGTATAGTTTTGAGAGGACAGTACATGTCGAGATGAAAGTTGAGTGTATCACTAAACCTTTCAAAACGCTCTTCTACTGAAATGAATTGATTCTTGGGTATTTCCAATTTTCTTTAGAAAGGGAAGTGTTGAGGAGAGCGATGTTTCCTTGCCTTAAGTCTCTTATTGTTTTTGTGATTTTGAGCTCCCTCTCGATTTTTACTCCACTAATTATAGCCCTCTTGGGCCATAGTGGTCCGAGATAGCTGTATTGACCACGGACACTGCGACACTTGGTAGATTGGAGATGATGTTGTCAATTGTCGACTGTGTTGAATGTGTCACACGCGTTGGCGTTTTGACTAACAATTCTAGGTCAAATGACCTTAACAAGTCGACAAATCGTTTGGTGGAAGGATGATTAGTGTGTCCATTGCATTAATGTTCAAATCACCCATTAGGACATAATCCTGTTGATGGCTCGTCAAATCCCATCAGGAGGGCTTCAAAATGTGGTAAAGAAATTTTCCTCATTGCTATTGGGAGACCTATAGATTCCGATGATGGTTAATTTTGATCTGTTTGAATTGAATTTTATCCCAACTGCTTCAAAATCTTTTTCGATAGTTTTTAACGGGTGAAAATGGAGAAAAAGTATAGTTTTTTCTTACAAAAATGGCGACTTCCTCCTCCTTTGGAAAGTTGTCGGCAATATGAGTTAGCAGCCAATGTGAAATTTTTGAATTTTGCATAGGTCGATGTTTTCTTGGTCATTAAAACCGTTCTCAGTTAAAACAAGTACATCTGTTTTCATTTCTGCACACATGAGTTTGAATTTCGTCCAAGCTTGTTAGTGGCAGATTGGGCATTTTGGTGAAGCAGTCGGATTTGAATCTGATTGAGAAATTTTGAATTCGTTTGTATTTGTTGGGTAACGTCAAGTCAATTTTTGTTCGTCGTCGGCCGGACGTGGGGCCCCTAAAAAAACAGGATTGATTTTGACAGAAGGCACAGGAGATGAGGTGGCAGAGCAGACAGCTGCTGACGGCCTCGGCAAATGTTTTGTTGCCAGGACGTGTCACCGCGTCTGTTGGTAGGTGAACACCAGTGCGAATCCCGAGGAAGCAGGTCCCGGCGTCTTAAGCAGAGGAACCGGTCTCGATGTAGTGGGACCCAACGATGACCGGCTCCACAGGCTGCACTGCCGTCGGAGATAGTGCCTCCGAGCACAATTGTTGGCGATATTGAACAGGCAGTGAAGACAACGGAGTGGAAGAGGCCGCAGAAGAAGAGGCAGCATGAGCAGGCGAGGTTGGGGGCCGGATGGTTTGGTGACTGACCGAAACGATCACGACACCCCAACAGAAGCTCAGCCAGCAGCCGCTTGCCAGGCAGTCGCAAGGTGCATACCGTGTTGGCTAAACCAGCGTCTTCCGATCATCGTTGAAATTTAGCACCTCTATTCCTTTTATATCGAACAGACAGCTCCTCGATGTAGAAGTTAACGAGGGTAATACGCTGGTTCACGGCGTGGTCCATAGGAGAGATCATGTCGATGCGGAACAGTTGGAACACGATGACGGCCGATGAGCTGAGGGCGAGCAGTTAACTGTCGCTCCTAGGTGCTCGAAGATGGTATAGGACTCATCGGCGGCGACATCGTTTGTTCCAGCGAACAGGACATAGCAAGCACTCCCAGGGCGGAGGTAGACTACTATCAGTCACCGTCAGAAGCTTGGCCCCCGGCCTGCAGGTGCCGTCCAACCCTGGTTGATGGGACTCACGCGCTGGTCGAAACAAGGCCGACCAGATGCCGGACATGGCTGTCACCCTCGATATACACAGCTGGAAATGGCAACTTTTTTTCTCAGAACCCTTAATATTTTTGGGGGTGGTTATTATATGGATGATGCTTGTGCGATGAAATTCGAGATATTGTTTCCTAGTGGGCATTTTTTGTTAAATTGAATTTTGAATTTTGTTTTTTTTGAACAGGTTTTTATGGCGCTTATGCTCAGATAAAATATTGTCGGAATTTTGGGGTTACATCTTTGAATTCTTTTTTGATTTATTTTGTACCCACCAACCCAAGCCCTCGTTTTCTGAATCACTCCGATGAGTCTTACTTTTCTTCACCGCTTCAGCCTTGAAACACTCCAACTCAGCCTCCAGCACTTCCACGGTGGTCTTGAGGCTGGTAACTAAGTTGCGGATCTCACTGCAAGCGCGGGTCTTGGCAGGCAGTAGACGAACGCAGGTCACATTGTACGGCGCAATCAGCCGTACAGCCACCAGGAGTCTCGATCGTCCGACGAGTTCGCTACAAAACAGCTGGTCGGTGAACTGGAGAAGACGGTGCGTCCGACTGAATTGAGTGGTCGAGAATTTGTTCTCGTTCAAGCCGTAAGTTAGTCGATACGCCTCCTCAATTTCCAAGTTGTCGGCTTCCAACCCACATGAACTCCGAGGAAGGGCGGAGCCAGAGACGGCATCGGGCGATGATACGGCAGGAGATGGTGTGACGAGCGTAGCGGGTGACGGGTATCCATACGTTGCAACATTAGTCAGCGCCTCAGTGGGAGACCCCAGGGTGCGTTAGAGAAGGCGTCGAAGAAGGGCGGGGCGTAGTGGTTCTCGGCCGCGGGTGGAGTAGCCGGCAGCGATGAGCTCATACCGCGGAGATGTAAGGGGCTCTCATCATGACAGGTGTGTGGACCCGAGTGTTTACAGTTGGCTGTAGTAACGGTCGTCCCTCTCTGAATTAGATCCACGGACCAGTTGCAACAGAGTAATAAACTCTGTTAGTTTGGTATCAAGGAATGGGTAAATCCACGGACAGTTCAAACAGAGTAATACTCTGAGAATTTAGTATCAGGAAATGGGTAGATCCACGGACAGTTGCAAACAGAGTAATACTCTGATAATTTAGTATCAGGAATGGGTAGGATCCACGTACAGTTGCAACAAAGTAATATCTCTGATAGTTTTAGTATCAAAATCCGTTTAGTCTAACCGGTTGTTTTTAAACAGAGACATACTCTGACACTTACAGGTTACTCTCTCGGTTATAAGTCCCAATTAAGCAGGAGGGGTTCACCAAAAGTAACGCCGTAAATATTAGAATAGATCTCTTGGAAAATTTACTGTACACTGAGTTTTGGGTTGGTGGGCCCTAACGGTAGGAGTTACGGTTTTCCGGTCGTTTTAATTTATAGATAAAGACTTTACTCGAAATGCTTATTTAAGCAGGGCTAAATTGGGAAGGTAGTGAACACAATTAGTCCTTAAACATTTAGGCTTGTGAGTGAATGACTATGATGATCTGGGATGATCTATTGAATACATTATGCTTGACCTGCTTGTACTATAATCTTGTACTATAAATAGTTTTAAATTGAAATTGAAAGGATGTTTTTAGCGGTTTAATAGTCATAGCTGTTTTATTTAGTACTCTGAAATAATCCCGGATTAGAGTTACCGCGCAATCAGATTCATACATGATGTAAATTTATTAACCGCCGGAAAACTTACAATATAGACTTGGTTTAGTTACAATTTATCCAAAATTATGTTTTGCAACATATTCAACGTCACATTTAAGGCCTTGAAATAACACATTCTCACCGGTGTAATTTTATAACTTCTATAATTGTAAACTACCACTATCTTAAAACCTTAAAAGTTAAAAGAAAAATAAGTAGGAATAAATGTTGCTTGGAATACTTGTAAATTTTTTGGAAAGTGTCAATAATTATGAATTTATTTTGTTAAAAACACTCGGGGTACCCATTTTATCAAAGGTAAGAAAGTGAATTAACCCGCCATCTTGAAGCTTTTAATTGGTTTAAAACTTACTAACAAAATCATCCAATGTATTTAAAAATACTGTAATACGAATTTCAGTCCTTAATCTATTAGGAACAACAGTTCTTATTTTGTTCACAGTTATTCCTGCAATTCTGTACACTACTACAAACCTATATAACCCAGCTAACTAGAAATATGTATCGTTATTATATATATGATATTTTTACACTGTTAATTGGTGTAATGAGATTGTAGTTAAGTTTTTTTTATTTCCATGATATATTTATCAGAACAATGATTCTAATAGTAGTGAAAAGTAATACCAATATCGAAATATCTATAACTCAAGAATAAACCTTGGCGAAAAGTACTATAACTTACTTTGCCGAAGACGCATATTCTAAACGTTATAATTCCATAAAGATCTATTGAGAGATTTGTTGACTTAAAAACAGATCCATACAACACGTTGGTTTGAATAGCATGCATTTGTTTTGGATAACTGTGTTGTTAGTCGGTAAACACCTAATATAAACTTGAATCTTAGTTTGTCCGTAAGAATATTACTTAAAATTAGTCAAACATTTTAAGACTAATAAGTAAAATTTAATAAAATGGTCGTAAACTCAATGACATAAAATGTCTTAATAACCTGGATAATTGCTCTTACAGAAGAATCACAGATACGAGTATCCCAGGTATTAAAACATAAATTTTACATGTATTTTTTTAAAAGTTGGACCCGAAAATGAATAAAATGTGCAAAGGTAAACTGTATAATAAACGTCTTGAATGAAATAAAAGCATATCCAGGTCGTATTTGGTTTTTTAACTACAAGAATGGTCACAGTATACTCTTCCTCAATTTATATTTTATTTACACCAAAAGTATATAGGACAAAAAACTACAGAGGTCAACATATAAGTATAAACGAAATTTCAAATTGTACCTGGATATAGGGGAGATTAATTTTATAGATAAACCTCCAATCAAAGAGAGGGATCAAAGTGCTCCCAGATACGACGTTAAAAGATTGTTTTGGGAGCCTAAGGCCTAATTTTATCTATTAATACAGGAAGTACCTTTTCCTCATATTATCGAGGCATAATTTTTTCAATTAGAGAGAAAATTTATCACCTAGCCGCAAAAGTTGTTTGGGTGGGTCAAAAGTGGATGGGTAATGTAAGCCATTCTTACTTATAAAATACCCTTGTGTCAAACACAAAATTAATGGAGATTGAGTTATGCTAATCAAAATTAATGAATAAAATAAACTACTTTACCTAATACATTAGTTATTTTAGCTTTTAACATTTCACATAATACATGAAGTTATAGTATTATTAAACATTTTTTCATTAATAAAAGCACGTAATCTGGTTTCTTTAATAAGGAAAAAGTCTTTTTTATTGGATTGAAACAACAATAAAAAGAGCTTGTAGTAAAACGAAAGAATAGAAAGATGCCTCCTCAACAGTCCTTGACGTCTTACCATCATGACATTTAATTATAAGCTTGTTTGCAATGAGCATCTCTCTCTCCTTTAAACTCTGTTGCCCAACTTTTGGATTTTTTTTTTCCTTACTATGAGATCACGCAATCGTACTGTTTTGTGACTGTCCTCGAGAAGAAATTAATTAACTGATTTCTATGAATACAACCAAGGATAGTCAAGAGAAAAATGTGCTATTTTAAGGTAACGAAAAGTAGTACTTTTCTCGTAAAAATAGCTTTATATACACAATAGTTTTTTGAATTAAGCTTACTTGTTTAGAAAAACTAAAAACGTTATTTTTTCATTTTCGGTAACAACTATTATGTTTTTGCCAAACATTGTTATAAAATATTTCTAGTTTTTTGGGCTTGAGGAGCAAACATAAGTGCTTTCCCTTTTTGAGTAGGTCCTTTGTATGCAATTAGAAAAAATCAGCTGTGCTCAAGGAACCGAATCCCTGCGTTACACTAATTGCTCATAAGTGAACATAATTTTGAATGCCTGATTATAAGAAACCAATAAATATTTTTTAATTATTTTGAGGTTTGTGATAACTGTTTTGGAGACATTTTAAAATCTTAGGAAATTTAAAAAAATCAATAAATTTATCAGACTTCTTAATACATTAATAAATAACTATAACATTGGCCTAACTGTAGCGGAATAAAGAAAATAACAGTCCCATTTTATTGGATTTTATATTAACAGTCCCGATAGATATTTTATTAATATTTTCAGGAAAGCCAACAATTTTTAGTTTTTTTGCACGCAAAAAGTAGATTGAAACCCATAATTAATGCGAGGTAATTTCACGATAAATGGTTTATTCAATAATCTGGCATCTCAAGAATTGTGATAGAGTGCAGAAAATAATTTGATAACATATTTGCAGTTGGCAGTGAGGATTTTTTAAACTAAGATACTAATGATTAGTTGGGTACAATATTGCGTTGTGGAAATAAATATATCTGTACACAAAACATAAAATAAAAGTAAATACGTGTATAGTAAGCGAGATACTTGGTGTACGCACAATATAAGTTGTTATTTAAAGGCTTTCCAATGAAAGAAAAACATGAATTTATATCAGCGCTAAAAGATATTCCATATATACAACAACTCCCTATAAAAAATTAAAAAGTATCACGGGAGCATTAACCTGGGGATAGCTTTTTAATTATAATAGAGAACTAACTCATCACACTCTACTGGTTAAGATAATACTGAGACGGTAATTTAGTTGTTTGTAGTTCATCAGTTCCGATTGGAAACTTGAATTATTTACATGTAGGATTCTTGTAATTCGTAGTCAATTAGGATGTTTTACTTGATTAACAAAAGGATTGAAGGGGTCGTTACGAAGCCAGTGAACGGAAAAGATAATTAGAGTCCACCGATAAAGAGTACTCTTCACGGGGTACTGTGGTAACGGGTGGTGCCTGTCAAGTCTGTGTAATCACCTTCCATTATTAAGTCCTTATAATTGGAAATAAGTTTGTCCAAGTATTTACCCCCCTTAGGAGTATCAAGTGACAGAGTTGCCTCATACCCTCGGCGCTTCATCATTTATTTTGTGTGAGGGGGGGGGGGGGGTGGGGGGTTTCCATTATGAATAAGCACGGTGAAGAATGAATTGGAGTGACCGCCGTATTTCATTAATCGAGGAATGTATTATTTTCCATTCGAAATTTGCATTTATAAACCCTGAATAACTATACAATGACTTACATAAACCCCCCTTTAGCCGAACACTATTCTACGTTTTTGCAGACAGTACTTGAGATATTAGATAACCTAGATAGAGGGAAGTTTGGAAGACGCAGAACTATGTATTTATTTCCATTGAACTTCCCTAATGAGGCCTCAATTAACTGTCCTAAGATTTTTGTAGACACAGTGTCCTGAAGAAGTTATGTGTGGTCTTAAAGCTAAAGCTTGACATTCATACAGGCTTAATTATTAATTTTGTTATTTACATTTTTTGGATTTAGTCCCTTTAGGGCTATAGGAACTCTTTTGTAAAAACGTGAAAATAAATTTTTATTTTACAGTGAACGCCAAAAAATTTTAAATTAGCTTTTTACCATTGTTTTGCCTTACAATACAATTCTGTTAATATAGGTGGACGCTATCTGAGGTAACAATTTTAAATAATATTAACGTTATACATAATAATAATAATAACGTCTTTATTTAGCAAGCGTTCTTCAAAGTAAGACTCTGATTTACAAGACAACTTATGTCATAACTCACAGGTAATTATTACATAAATTACAGGTAATAATAGTTATTCTAAATGATATAAAATTACATAATTATTCTAACTTATAAAATTATATAAAAATCTCTTTAACATGATTTTTAAATGTACTATAATGTATTATACTACATGTATTACATGTATTATACTACATATATTATACTAAATGTATGTAATGTACTATAATGTACTAACTTTAAAGCAGGGGCAAAGCATTGTATATTTCCGG
Source organism: Homalodisca vitripennis (assembly GCF_021130785.1). Classification (NCBI taxonomy): domain Eukaryota; kingdom Metazoa; phylum Arthropoda; class Insecta; order Hemiptera; family Cicadellidae; genus Homalodisca; species Homalodisca vitripennis. The sequence continues at coordinate 4,763 of NW_025786198.1, read as the reverse complement.
TCCAAAGTAGCTAAAAACTTTCTTGCCAATTTCTAGGTGGACCCTATGCAAATGAAGTAGGCTGTCCTGCCGAGTACTGCGAGAATTTATTTCATGCCTGAAAATAAGTTTTTTCCTGAGATATTTAGGTTTGCCAGTCTGAAGAACCCTGTGGATTAGTTGGGCAGTCTGTAAGTCACAGCAATTTCCAATTGATAGTACCTTAGAGCTTAATCTAAATTCACTGATGTGATCAAATTTCTTGAGATTATAAACAAATCTCAGAGCTCTGTTTTGCAATCTAGTAAGAACCGTGACATACTCCTGAGACAAACAACGAGCAAAAGATGGAAGAGCGTAATATATAGTGGGAAAAATTATTGAGCGGACAATTTCTATGTTAGAAGACACATCTATAAAGGGTTTTCAGTTTGGTCACAACGCTGTTACATATGGATTTTACATGGTTCCCAAATCAAGATTGGAATCCAAAGTAACTTCAAGGATTTTTAGAGAACTGTTCATAACTAAAGGTTTGCCATCCAAAGTGACTAACTGACTAATGCAACCATGTGGTTGACAGTTCAGAGATGATCCCACCTGCAAAACAGCACATTTGTCCGAGTTAAGCAGAAACCCATGATCATCCGACCACGACTTTACCCTATCCAAATCTGAATTAATCTTCCCTACAGCCCTGCTCTCTCCAAAGGATTGTAAGACAATAATAGCTGTGAGTCATCTGCATAGCAATGAAGAGAGCAGAACTCCAGCTGGTCTTTCAAGTCTGCAGTATATACAAGAAAGAGTATTGGCCCCAGGCAACTACCTGCGGGACACCAACAAAACGGGGCAACGCAGGAGACAGCCGACCATCAACTTTTGTTCGCTGGGTTCTCCCCAATAAATACGACGAGAACCATCGGACTGAGTTTTCGTCAAAATGATAGAATTTAAGCTTAGCTAATAACAAATCGAAATTAACCGAATCGAAAGCTTGCGAAAAGTCTAATCCCGTAATCAAGCTCTGAAAAACCCCTATCCCTAGCAGAAAGCAGGTCATCAGTGACATTGAGAAGAGCGGAGCAGGTGCTAAAACCCTGTCTAAAACCTGATTGTGCTTCAGGCAGTAAATCCTCAGATTCCAAGTAGCTGACCATCTGCTCTGACACAACCCTCTCCAGTATTTTAGGGACGACCGGAGGATCGATATTGGTAGAAACTGAGAAATCGAAGTAGGATTGTTAGTTTTCGGGAAGAGGGATCACTACACTCTCCTTCCAGCAGGAAGGAAATTTCCCAGTAGTTAGAGACACATTGATTAGATGGGTTATTGCTCCAATACAAAAAGGGCTTAAGCCTCTGACCATAGCGATGGATATTCCGTCCTCGCCAAAAGCAGTACTCAAAATGGTGTTCATAAGCTCCCTCACCTTTTGCTCAGACACGCGCATAAAGGTGAAAGGGGAATTTACACCTGCACACATATTTCGGCTAAAGAAACTCAGTTTATCCATGCTTATGTTTCGTCCACAACCCATGGTTGAAAAATAGTCATTCAGCTCTTTAGGTGAAAATTGATGAGGTTTTTTCTTCATTTGCATTCAGAATTCCACCAGCCCGCAACGTAGCCCAAAACTTCTTTGTGTTTTTTATGTTTATATTATCGGCGAAATACTTCTTTTTCGCCAATCTTACAGCACGTTGAGTGCGTTACGATAATTACAGTATTCAAGTCTCGATTCTTGGGTTTTCAGGGAAAGATAGACATTTTTACACCTAATCTTCTTTTGTGTAAGGTCAATCAGGTTGGAGTCCCTCCAAGGAGCTTTTTTCCTGGTTATTCTCTTTCGCACCATAGGGGTACACACGTCAAAGATTTGAATAATATTTGAAGTTAAATTATTAGTGATGTCATCTACGTCTTCCAGGGTTATTATGTCTTCCCAACAAAAACTAGAGGCAATCTCAATAAACCTCTCATAATAAAAATCTCTAAAATTGCGATATGATATGAACTTAGCCTTGGATTTCGGTTTCTCACATAACACGTCACAGTATATCAGCTTGTGGTCGGTGATACGTTTACCATTTGTGCTCCAAGATATTGGAGGTGTCGACTATTCCTACATCTGGATTAACATTCTTATCTACAATTATGACGTCAATAAGAGACGATGTACTCTCAGTGATGCGAGTGGTTCCCTAACTATTTGGACGAGACCCAAAGATTGAATAATTTTCTCGAGATATTTCACATCTGCTCTTCTCCTGTCCAGGAAATTCACATTCAAGTCACCCAACAAAATCACTGAATCTACCTCGGGTGACATGTCAATAAACAAAGCATGAATCAAAGAACTTATGCAAGAATATGGCGCAGCTGCTGGTCTATATGCAATACAGACACATAGCTTCTGACCCTTCAGACAAACCAAGCCACATATATATATTCAATGCCAGTATCCACGTTGAGAAGTCTAACAGGAGTAAACTTAATAATGCACCTTACATACAGAACTACACCTCCTCCACGACCCATCAGAGACGGCCATTCGCAACGATGAAGTGTGTAGCACATCGAACACATACGAGGGAACATCAGCGGATAGCCATGACTCAATACATATAACCATATGTGGTGCATATTAAGTTTTTTTTTTCTTCCATTTATTTGTATAGTCTCTGGAAGATAAAGAAATTTGCTGGTTATCTGAGAAAACATACATAAGGACTTATTTTTAACGGACTTCATCGGTTGAAATGAATTTTTCGGGCTTAATTTTCCTTTTTGAGTTAGAACAAGAAGTGACGCAGCTTTTCTATTTATTGTCAGATTTATTTAATTTTTTTATTGTTCATCTCATGTTTTTGTTAATACTGGTTAAACCAGCAACGATTTTGTGCTTTATCATCTGGCGAATTTTTGAGCTCAATATTTTATAACTCAACAATCAAATTTGCACATAAAAATGGATTTCACGTTCTGCTTGCGTTACTACACAAAACAAACACAGTGGGGTGGAAACAGTCAATTTCGCGACGAGACGGGACCGCCAGACATTGTCAGTAGTCGACACATAATAACGGACTGCTACCGCCGCATCTGTTCTCTTGCATACGCCAAAAGACCAAAGTTTTCTTCCCACAGTACACGTAAATCAAAACCTCAGTTATTTGAAACTTTAAATGCAACGATTGATTGTGAATGATGAAATTGCTCATTTATCTTCAAGATTTCTATTAAGTAAAGTTCTCGAGCCCCGTTTTCAAAACTCGTGAATGGGTTTCTTTTTATTTCTTTCATACACTAGTAGAGCATTTGATATTGAAGTAACTCGGATTGTTTGTTTCATTGATTTTTACCCTGTCCCAAAATCAGGTTTCTTATTGCATTTCATAAGAAGTCTGCTATATGACATATCTATGAGTACTACTTTTCGGCATCCTTATAACCTTTTAATAATCACTAAGAGAGTTCTTTTACAAAAAATAAAATGTTTCATCTTGTGATCCGGACTCTCTTTTGGACGTTCTCCGTTTTGCGGATTGATGAGTAAGTTTTTTAATGGATATTTTGGGTTTTTTTGACTCCTATAAGATCTATACGATACGTCTCCTCTTAGCTTAGTAAGATCTATGACTGTTTTCTCTCCACGTCCAGTCATGTTTGTATAATAGGTGGTATGTGTAAAAAATAAATATATGTTTATTTGGAATTTTTAAATAATTTTTTTAAGATATTAATTTTCATTTAATACAACAATTCTTTCTTGCCCTTATCAGTAAATAAACGTAATATTTCCCACAACCTTGTTGAAGGAATGTCAATATTATCAGACACACATTATCAAACATAAAACACAATGATTATTTAGAGTATCTTAAACAGGTTACTACTCATATTATTCACCGTGCAAGCGCGAGAGATCGAAAGATATTAATTATTATGTGGATAAGTAAATACATCGTATTAGAAAATTCCCCACAAACCTGGTGCTTGTTATTTATAATTTAGAGAACCTGACCTACATTTTTGAAACGTCCGATTGAACAATTTACATTAAATAAACTTGCTGCCAAAGTAAAAGAAAATTTATCTCCAAAATCATTTTAACTTATTTTTGACACTTTCTAGATAGCTTAAGATATTGGTTACTTTTGTTGAATAAGTACGTATGTATAAAATCGTCTTCAGTTTACGTAGTTTTTAATGACTGTAAAGTGGTGACACTCGATATAACGGAGTCTATTCCTTCTTACAATATTGTACTTTTCACAAAATCCCAGTCTTTAGTTTATCGTCAAACCTGCAATGACAACACCTGTTTTGAGGCACGATTTACAGATATAAAAATTTAAGAGCTGATATTTTAAAATAATTTGATATATACCATTAGTCAGTATTTCTGAATAGTTTCTCTTTGAATATAAAGATAGTATCACTGTACGAAATCATTTTTCCTCGTCGGACTCCTAGTCACTAAACAGCCATATTCATGCAATAAATCCTTCGCTGTTTCCACCCATCGCATCACGTTGCTTTGTTGTGGAATTCTCTCTCAGACAATAACAGCAATATTTGTAAGGTGAAGGAGCAAAGTTCAGATTCTTCCGTGATAGGTTATAGATCTAGTGGTCATAATTTTTGGCTCTTGTTTAATTAGTGACATTGTAAAATGGATTAAAGGTAAGAACGTGCATGGTAAAGTATTTGTCTGTTAATTACTTAAGTTTAAAAAAAAACCTTATATATATATATATATATACAATTTCAATAAACA